>NC_060286.1:9604356-9725446 GCF_021613505.1 Equus quagga
CCCACGGGGCGGGCAACGGCAGCTGGGAGATCTCCGTGCCCTCCGTGTCTCTCTCTGGGACCCTCCGGGCGCCCCGAGCACCAGGCTGGGTCTCCCCGCCAATGGCGGGGAGAGACTCTCCCCGCGGGCTCAGGTGTGCAACTCCAAAGTTTCCCTCTGCGTTTAGGAGTAATTGCAGGGGGTTTAGGTAGGGTTCTGGTCACCTGTTTCCACCGTCGCTCCTCTGTTGTGTTCTCGCTCCTGCCCTAGACGTGCGTGGATCCTCTGGGGGCGTCCGTTGGAAGAAAGCCGCTTGCGGGTACCAGGCTGCCCGTCGGGGTTGGAGAGCCCTCACCTATTTCCACATCCTCCCGGAGGAAAGTCCATCCGCCTTCCGATGTATAGTCGCGTGGGTGTCTCAGACGTCCTGAGATGCTGTCTGGATATCCTTTGTCAAGCGATAAGTGTCCAAATAATTGTAGACTCGAAGGGCGAGAGACAAAGAGGACTACTCACGGCGCCATCTTGGCTCTTCTCCTTAATTGGTGATTTTAATTCACTTAACACCATTTTCCACATGGCTGAATGAAGTGGGTAACCTGTCAGCTCATTTTTCTCCCTGGCATCTCCCTCCTGCTCTCTTGTCGTCTTGCTCCAATCCAGACTGAATACTGTAGTCCTGCTGCAAAGCTGTTATCCTGCCACTAGGTTGGGATGGTGCCCTGATCGCTGGTATCTCTTGTCTTCCTTGATTTACTCCCTTATATCTTGTGAAGTACATCCTCTAGTAGCCTTTTGAAAAGCTTCATAGAAAGTCAAGTTTGAAATCTTGTATGTCTGAAATGTTTTAACTTCACGCTCAAGGGCAGTTTGTCTGCTCATAGAATTATAGGTTGAAAAGCAATTAGCTCCTGAAATCCAAATCTTTTTTATTTCCTCACTTCAGCCAATGAGCTTGGTTAGCAATGGATACTCTGTGAGAAATTTGGTCCAAATAAATTTGGTTCCTGAGTTTCAGAGAGCAATAGGAAATGTTCACTTAGCAAGGGACGTCTCAAACAATTTATTGTAATCTATCTGCTGCATGAGTTTGGAGAGTATCATAAATTCAGACAGCAGGAACCTGTCCTCAGGACTCTGAAGGCATTGACCCGTTCTTTGTCATCCAGGCTTGCTAACAGGGAGTCTAATGCAGATGTTATTCTTGTTCCTAAGTGTTTTTTCCTCCTCTTCGGAAACTTTTAAGATTTTTTTCTTTATTCTTGAAGTTCTAAAACTTCACCGTGCTATGCCCTGGTGGGGCTCTTTTTAATTCATTACATTTGACACTCTGTTGCACCAATCTGAAGACAAGTTCTGGGAAGGCTTCTTATGTTCTTTCACTTTAATAATCCCTCTCCCCCTTTAAAATTTTTTTTCACTTTGTTAAACTATTAGTCTGCTGTTAGACCCCTATACTTACCTTCTGTGGCTTTTATCTTTTCTCTGTCCCTTTTGAGTTCTACTTTCAGAGATATTTCTTCACCTGCATCTTCTAACTCTACTACTTCTGAATTTTGAATATTTTAAAAACTATAGTTCAGATAACTTCTGTTTCATTTCCTGTTGTTTTATAAATGCAATTATCTCCAAAAGTCGTTTCTTTTTTTGGTGAGGAAGATTGGCCCTGAGCTAACATCTGTTGCCAATCTTGCTCTTTTTTTTTTTCTTTTCTCTCCAAAGCCCCAGTACATGGTTGTATATACTAGTTGTATGTCCTTCTATTTCTTCTATGTGGGACACCACCACAGCATGGCTTGATCAGCCATATGTAGATCTGTGCCCAGTATCCAAACCAGCAAACCCCAGTCCGCTGAAGCAGAGGATGTAAACTTAACCACTACACCATGGGGCCGGCCCCCTCCAACAGTCTTTTTAACCAGCTTTTTCCACTTACAACATACTCAGCATTGTCTCATACCCAAAATGTGAAACCCAAAAAGTGAAAACATGGCTTTTCACTTTTACATGATGCTCCATCAAAATATCAAAATGTACCAAAGATTTTAAGCAGGATGAGGCATTACCAAATCTGTGTTTTCGATGTTTAGCCTAGAAGAGGTGGGAAGAAGGAACTGGAGCAGATTACAGACTGTAATCTGGGTGAGAAATGTTCAAAGTCTGATCTAAGGCAGCAGTGGTGGGGTAAACACAAAAGGACAGCTGGCAGATCTTGGGAGGAGGAATGGCACAGGACTTGGCAATTGACTGATTAGGAGAAAAGAGAAAAGTCCAGAGTTACCCTCAGGTTTATGGTTTGGACAGCAGCAAGAACAGCTGAATTTCTCCAAATAAGAATTATATATTTTGAATACGTCTAACAGTGACTTACCTATTGTTTAGTCTCAAGTGAGTTAGACTAGAGCAGAGCTTAAATGTAAGTTGCAATGTTCTAGAGCAAAATAAAAATTTCCCCCAGTGTTACAGGCTCAGAGATAAGTCATTAACATTCAAAGAGAAATGGAAAAGGTTCTAAAGTAACTTCTGTGTTTTTCATGACAATATCTCTAATTTAAAAGATTAAAAAATTTTACAAATATTTTTATCTATAAGAAGATATTTTAATTTTGTTTTTTGGTGAGGAAGATTGGTCCTGGGCTAATATCTGTTGCCAATCTTCCTCTTTTTGCTTGAGGAAGATTGTCCTGAGCTAACTTCTGTGCCCATCTTCCTCTATTTTGTATGTAGGATGCCACCAAGCACAGCTTGATTAGCAGTGTGTAGGTCTGCACTCAGGATCTGAACCTGCAAACCCCGGGCCGGCCCCAATATTTTTTTTTTTTTGAGGAAGATTAGCCCTGAGCTAACATCTGCTGCCAATCCTTCTCTTTTTGCTAAGGAAGACTGGCCCTGAGCTAACATCTGTGCCCATCCTCCTCTTATTTTATATGTGGGACACCTGCTGCAGCATGCAGCCCCAATATTTTTATTTTTAATTAAGCATAATAAAAGACACTAAGCTTTCAGAGAGACTAACTTTTAATTAAGATTCTTTGGAGAAATATTTAAGAGGAAGGATGAAAAATTAGCAGTAAACAAAAATTCAAGTTTAAAATTATGGATGAAACACTATGGAAGAAAATCTTCTCACAAAATATTTGGGCATTTGAAATAAAAATAGTCATTCTGCTATTATAAATACTTTCATTTGGTATATTCACTTTGAGTCTCAAAATGAATTTTGCACAATAATTTCCTTTTCATCAGTGAAACACCTGTTTACTGTTTAACCAACAACATTAAAGTATAGATGCAAATATTTACTAAATATATTTTTCCTAAATAGATGCAAATCACTTTATTTCTAAATAAGTTTAATTCTATTTAGACTCATTAGAACATTTACATTTAAATGCTCCAATGTAATCTTATGAGTATTAAGGAAGTAGGAGCTCTTCAAATGAAAAAAAGTCTGACTTCGTTTTATAAATAATGAAGATGATTTAAATGTAAAAAATTGAGCTTAAAAAAACGTAGCCCAAACCACCTGTTTTTTTAAGTCACAGCAGCCATCTACTTCTCAAAAGTCCTTATCAAAGCTATTTCTTTAAACCAGCATTTACTAGCTCAACAGATGGGTTTTAAAAATGAGGAATGTAATTTTACTTTCAACTCACTGATTATATACTCAACTGGAGGCTTTTTAAAAAAATAATTTTAGACTAGATGACGACCTGAATTAAACCATTCTCAACATTTTTCCAGGACTGTTTGCTAACTGGCTTATTTTTACATGTGAGCTTTAAACATGTCTATGACAGGTAGTACATAAAAATAATTACTTGCAACTATGAAACTACCCAGTAAACTCCCAATGTACCATCACTGCTTTTTCCTTCTCTTATAAGAATCGTTGCTGTGAACGCGAACTCGCTGGTACACAGAGGAGGCTACTTTCATGCTGTCTTTCTTTGTGAATGTCTTCTCTATTGCTCCAGGTTTCCAAAGTAACAACTGTGCATCTTCTCCTCCGGTTAGCAAGGAATCATCTTGCAAATTCCAACAGAAAGAACGGACTGTAGCGGCATGCCCTCCCGGAAGGCTGGTCACATGGGTCAATCCTGATGTGGTACAGCTCATTAAGTGAATAATTCCTGTGTTTGTTCCTCCAACAACAAACAATTTGTCCATCTTTTCATGATACAGGCCACCAATCAAATAGTCCAAAGTACCTTCTTTCATGTGAATTACTTCTCTGACATCCTGGATGTTCAAACGTGTAATTGGTTCATCAGTATCAAGATGATTAAGATCCCACCAACAAAATCCTTCATCATGTGTCATGCAGTAAATCTGTTTATAATCTTTCCCAGACCAACCAATATAGCTTACTGATGAAACTGAGTTACATGTTGTAACCAGTGCATCTTCTTCATTATCAACACTAATATCAAATACATTTACCAGACCATCAGTTGACCCTGAGACTACCATGTTGGGATTGCTGGGGTGGAAACATACTTGAGTGATATCATCACTATGTGTCTCTGAATATGCACCAAGTGGATCTTTAGTAGTAGACAAATCCTGAGAATTAATTCTTGCATCCCAAAACACCAACAAGGCGTCATCATCAACTTTTTCTGTACCAGCACAAATGACATGATTATTACAGTTGATATCAAAACTAATAAAAATATTGGAAGGGTACCCCTTGAACAGCTGGACAGGTTTTTCACTGGCTACTCGAGCATCCCAACATTTCACAGTGCCATCAGTGCATGATGAGTATACACTGTCACAAGAATTTGCAAATTTGACTCCATTAAGAAGTCCAGGATATCCACTAAATTCTCGTAGTATGTTTAACCTTTCTTTATCATATATTCTAATTGATCCATTAGAACATAAAACAGCAACCAAGCTTCCCTTTTCTGCTTGTGCAGTCTTGGATGTGTCTATGCCAAGCAGATAAGTAAGTTCTTTAGTCCCTGAGGAACGTCTAACAATGTTCAGATTAGCAAACTGCTCCTCAATCTTCTCCATAGCAGGAGTGGCATTCAAGGGAATAGCAATCTGTAATAAAAATACAAAAATTAAAATTAAACTCAAACCTTCTCTAAAATTGTACTTAAACCATGAATATTTCCCTCTGAGGGCCGGCACAAAACAATCAAAGTAAAATCTATTCTAGCAATTTAATCATCTCCCTACCATGATGTAACCAAAATTCAGTTGCCTCTTTCTAATTCAATCATTCTTGAATACCCAATCTACCATATATACGTTACGCCAGCAAGAGATTTAAAAACATGTATGTACACTGCTCAGCAATTCCTTTTAGCTCAACCCAAATAATGGTCCTACTCATCCAACTTATAGTTCTCAGCATTAGCCAGGATCTCCAATTTGGAATCATCTCCTGGCCCCAGCTGCCTTTTACAACTTTAGAATCTAAACATAGATGTGTAGGCAGAAAAATGGTCCCCCAAAGATGTCCATGCCTTAACCCCTGTAACCCATGAATATGTTAGGCTACGTGGCAAATAGGAATTGAGGTTGCAGACAGAACTAAGGTTGCTAATCAGTTGACCTTAAAACAGGGAGATTATTCTGGATTATCTAGGTGGGCCCAATGTAATCACTAGTGTCTTTAAAAGTAGAAGGTAGAAGATAAGAGTCAGAGGGAGATGTTACTACGGAAAAAAGGCACGGAGAGATACGTTGCTGGTTTGGGTGAAGGAGGTCAGTAAGTGAGTGGCCCCGAGAAACTGGAAAAGGCAAAGAAACATCCTCACTTAGAGCCCCCAAATGGAAGTGCAGCCCTGTGAACACTGTGATGTTGGTCCAGAGAGACACATTTTGGACTTCCGACCTTCAGAACTCTAAGATAATAAATTTGTGTTGTTTCGAGCCACCAAATTGGTAGTAATTTGTTACAGCAGCAATAGGAAACTAACACCATGGAGGTTCCCAGTATGGATTCTGGAGAAGCGCTTCTCAGGCAGTGGCAGCTTGTCAATGGTGGAGCTGGAATTGGAACCCAGGCATTCTGGCTTCAGAGACTGTGCTCGTAACTACCACACGAGATTGCCCTTAATGGTAGGCTGTATGCAGAACAAGTTCAAGGGCAGAAAAATATGCATGCCAAGTGACTTTATCACAAATTTTTCTGTCTTGCTTTCACCAACGAATATTCTGGCCTGCCTCACAATTCACATTTTCATTCTTAAGATGAAATGCTTTTTATTTCTGTTGCTTTAGTGATGGCTTTTTAAGTGTCTGTCTTTTCATCTTTAAACAAGGAGAAATGAATACTAACCCAGGAGTTGTTAGAAGGATTAACTGAAATAATGTGTTTAGCACATTTGGCATATCATAATACATAATCAACGGATGTTACATAAAAATTACCAGTGTTACCACTACCAACACCACTAACACCACACGGTGGAGAATTTGGATATATCAGAGTGGCTCCAAACACAATTTAACCAATGGGCAAAAAATACTAAGTTAGATTTGGGTTTAAAAGAGGAACAAGCATCCTCTCCAACTTTTAATTTTGAATATTTAAAAACTTATAAAAAGTTGAAAGAATAGTACAATGGATACACACACATATAGCCTTTCACCTCCTAGGTCCACTATTAACTTATTTGCTTTCTATTTCTAGAAACACACAGATGCACACATTATTTTTGCATGAACTATTTGTCTGCAGACAAACTATCACTTCATGCCTAAATATTTTGGCATAGAGCACCTCCCTAATCTTTTGTTTGCATGACATTGAATTTTTTTAAACAGTCCAGGCCAGTTTTCTCACAAAATGTCCCATATTCTAGATTTTTCTAATTGTTTCCTCATGATTAGATTGCAGTTTAACATTTCTGGCAGGGATACCATTTAGGTGATGCTGGGTACTTCTTACTGCGTCACACCCAGGGGGCACATAACACCACATCTGGTCACTTGCCTAAGGCAGTAACTGCCAGATCTCTCCATTTTAAAGGTACTTTCCGGGGCTGGCCAGTGGCGCAGCGCTTAAGTGCACACCTTCCACTTCAGCATCCCAGGGTTCACCAGTTCGGATCACTGGTGCAGACATGGCACCGCTTGGCAAGCCATGCTGTGGCAGGCGTCCCACATATAAAGTGGAGGAAGATGGGCATGGATGTTAGCTCAGGGCCAGTCTTCCTCAGCGAAAAGAGGAGGATTGGCAGCAGTTAGCTCAGGACTAATCTTCCTCAAAAAAAAATTTAAAAAGGTACTTTCCTTCCTTTGTAGTTAGTAAGTAATCACGAGATGATACATTGAGACTGTATGAATATCCTACTCTCCAACAGCCTTTCATGCAAAGATTTTAGCGCATGTGGATTATCCTTGCCTGAATCAGTGATTATACAGGGATTTGCAAAACAGTCATCTTCTACCTTAACTAACATGCTTCTATAAAGAAGAGCTTTTTCCTTTTTCTCTCTGAGTATCATTAAGAAATTATGATTTTTAAAAGTTGTGTTATAATCCTTCACTTTGTAGCTCTCGGCGGTGCTCAAATTGCCCCCACCTCAGCCATTGAGAAACTCTCCAAGCCAGCTTCTGTGTCCTTTTGATCTGACTCCATTAGTCTGTAAGCCCTACATGGAAAAACTCTAAGAATAAGATAAGTCTGAAAATGGTGAGTTTCCTTCAACATAAGTATTCAGAGACTAAATGACCACTTATAGTTATGCCGTGGTAGTCACCTCCACAGCATAATTGTTGGTTTGCTGAGCAGATGGACTAAAATGGCCTTCTTTCCTTCAACATGCCATGCTTGCTTCTGCCTCAGGACTGGAGCAATAGCTGTTTCTCTACCTGGAATACCTGCCCTACATTTTTTCACGAGTAACTCGTTCCTGTTATTCAGGTCTCAGTATGTCACCTCCCTGGAGAGACCCTCTCCGATCAACCAACCTGAAGTAGCCTGTCACTATCGTAGTGCCTGTTTTATTAATTTAAAAATTAAAAATGCTTAATTAGGAACTATTTCTTTCTTTCTTTTTTTTTTTAAGGAAGATTAGCCCTGAGCTAACTGCTGCCAATCCTCCTCTTTTTGCTGAGGAAGAATGGCCCTGAGCTAACATCCATGCCCATCCTCCTCTACTTTATATGTGGGACGCCTGCCACAGCATGGCTTGCCAAGCGGTGCCATGTCCGCACCCGGGATCTGAACCAGTGAACCCTGGGCCGCCAAAGCGGAATGTGCACACTTAACTGCTGTGCCACCAGGCCACCCCGGAACTATTTCAAATGTACCAGGTGTAGAAAAAGTATAAGAGACACCCAAATACATACTACCTAGATTTAACAGATGTCAACATTTTGCCATATTTGCTTCAGTTTTTTAATTTAAAGAAATGAAACATTATGGACACAACTACTATGATCAAGAATTTGTAATAATGGAATCACATTTATATGTATCTTCTTTGCAATTTGCCCTTTTAACTCAGTATTTTTTAAAAGCCTTATTTCACTGTTGAACTTATTACCTGACTCTTTCTTGCTTATTTATCAGTAAATAGTTGTTGAATAAGTGAATGAATAATTGATTATACTTTCACACATTAAGCGCTGAAGAGTTCTGGAAGAACGAGAATAAACCTAAGAGGATATCGCATGTGTCTGTATGTTTGCAGGAGCTCTGTTCATGGAAATGGTAAAATAATGGCATTCTTTAACAGTACTTTCAATAAAGCACAAAAAGGAAATACAGAGAAAGATTTTCTATTTGTGAAGAAAAACATTATTGAACATAATTTTTTAGCCCAAGCTATTAAAATATATCCTAAAACATGTATTTACTTAAGAGTATACTGCTTCTACACAGAAACAGCTGCCTATTTTTGAAATATTCAAAGTGTTAATATGAGGTTAGGAAGCAATTCTTTGCTACTAGTTCACATTGACCTCTGCATATGAAAAAGCAGACTGATGACAATTTAAACAATAAGGTTTACTGCGGCTTTTGAGCTAATAGTAATTCATAGGACTACGGCTGCACACTGCTGCACCCAGGCAGGATGGCAGTACTGGACTCCTGCCCTCCGCTACGTTGCCTGCAGAGTCTGTTTCAGATGGAACAGTCCCCTGCGAGGCCATCATTCGAAGGATTCCAGGGATTGACGAGGCAGGCAGAGTGGGCCCCAGATGGAATGCTACAGCAAACTAACACTTCAAGACCGTAGCAATGATAACAACTGCAATGGCTGTCCACGTGCCGCACTGTTGAAATGTAGTGCACTACTTCAGAAAAAAGAAAGAACAAGCAAAGACGACAGACAGATATTAGAGGTAAAGCAGGCATATCCCACAAGACTCAAGCTATAGAGCTTATATTCATCTGCAGATACAAACAGTAAAATAGTTTAAGCTCTTATGGGGAAACATGAGAACCTCTAGCTTACGTTTTAACACATTAATATGCAAGTGAGTCATATTTGCAATATAAGCGTCCAAGGCTATTGAGTGAATCCTTAACTTTACATACTAACAAATCATTCCAAAATGATGAATGCACTCTTCTATTGCTATGTATAGCCCCCATCTGAGTTTTCTTTGCACAATCTACTGGCCAGTCCTCCAAAGAAGCCATAGTTCTCTTTTCTTCTCCCTCTGCACTCTCACAGGGTAACCTCTTCACATTCATGTTTTCAAGCGCCACCTGTATGCAAATAATCTCATCTCTCTATTTACAAATCCCTATTTCCACCTGTCTACTAGCCAGTTCTCCTTGAACATGTCCCACTACACCCCAAAACAAAACTGATTATTTATGCTTCCCTTCTCCCCAACCAAGCCTTTCCCTTAAAAACAAAACAACGCACCCGTCTCAATCTTCTCCATCTTCGTCAGTGGTATTGGCACCAGGACAACACTCTGATCTACCCAGTTATCTCAGCCAGACCCTCTGGAAAATATCCAACTCTCCTACTCAGGGCTCTCATCCAATCAATTTCCAAATCCTACTTCTGGACTGCAGGCTACTTAGGGAAGTGTTAGATTAAACGTATTTCTGTAGATGAAAACAATATTGTCACTTTATATGGTTCAAGCTAACACAAACATATGAAGAAAGCAAATAAAATTAACCATCATTTTTATCTTTTCTCTGTTTGTTTCTGTTAGATGCATAAAAGGAAGCTTAGTTAGTATTCTAGACCTCAATAGGCTAGTGAGAAATGAGGATGTGGAGTGAACCTTTCTTCTATCAATATACATACACACACACACACACACAAATGAAAAGGGACACAAACAGAGAGGGACAGAAAAGAGGACTAAAGCAAGGAGTAGAGAGGAGAAAAGACGGATGAGGATAAGCCAAAAGAGAACAGCAGAGAAAAGAGAAACAAATGGATAAAAGAAAGGGGAATTGCTGCCACCAACTCTTGAATCGTACACAGGTGAAACACTGTGTCCTTAATTCCCAACACCAAGCGGAGACAAGGAAAAGAGGTCCAGACAAAGGAAGTTTAGTAAAGTCTAAAACTATGATAGTTTGCTTGACTATAAAGAATTTTTGTTCATTTATAAAAAATTCCTTATCATTGAGTTAGAGGACGTAGCAGGCCATCATAACCAATTTAAGTATGGGCCTACCTGTGCTGAGGCAGAACAACTCCTACCACCTCCTCGTGACCCACTCAGTACAGAACAGGAAAAGGCAGAACCCCAGCAGTGCCCTGGCACTCAGCCGCCACTGCTGTTGTGGTTCTTACTGGGATACAGAATCCTCACGTCTGAAATAATGCAGCAGCTGGAAGATGTTTACAAAGACACCCCAAAACAAACACTTTAGGATAGGCTTCAAGGGGCTGAGAATATTCAATTCCTGACGAAGTGCCATCTTGCAACACATTCGATGGGAACTGCTGACTAATCTCTTATCTGAATACTTGTCCCTAGATAATTAAGAGGTGATTACTTAAGAAGAAAATCCCTAAACGTAAGTATGAATTCCACTTGTAGCTTTTGCTTTAATAAAATTTAAGTCATTTTTATCAATGGAAATATTATTTCATGTTATTTCCTATTAAAATTAACCCAATCAAATGTTCTTTCTATATATAAAGTACATCCTAAACACATCTAGCTGCGATTAGGTATTGCTTTTACTTCTGAACTGGCTAATAAGCGTGAATATGAAATCTGAAGGACAGCCTAGGTTACATAATTCCATAATGGAAGAGGAAGTAGGTTTTTCCCATTTAAACAAGAGAGAAAAAAAGTATTAAAAGAAAATAGCATACATTTTACATCTATTTAGAAGCTATTGATTACAAAACGCACTATACTAAAAGACTCTTGCATATTATTTTGTATGAAATCAGAAATGAACAGTATCTTCAGAAATAAATGTATTTCTATCTTTCAGGTATGAATGTTCATCATACTTGAAAGATGTGACAGCATGAGCATCCTATACTGTTACATTTTTACTACTGAGGAGTAACAAGTGTATTTGCAGTATATGTTGGATAAAGGACTAGTTCCCTTTTGGGACAATTTATCAGACTTAGGTCAGAAAAACCTAATTCCCCACAGCTGAAACTTAATATTGTCCAATGACTATAAGGAACTAGCTATGACTGTGAAATGCAAAGGCCCAGCAAATGTTCCAAATGTAGGGAGCAGCTTAATGGGAAAAGGAATGGGCTCTAATAACTTCATAATAACTTCATAATCCACGCCTATTAATTTAACTACAATAATGCTACCATATCTATCAAATTGGGCTAGGATAATTGAGCCTCACGGAGAAGAAAATAATCATAATTGGAGTTCAACAAAAGCTAGGTGATGTGCTAGAAACTTACATCTAGTTTTTTTATCCTAATCATTTAACCTTAGGAGACAGGTATTATTATCCTCATTTTACAGAGGAAATTGAAGCTCAGAGAGGAGTCACTTGCCAATGCTCTCATAGCTACTGTGGGGAGGGTACAGGGGAGAGTCTGGTTTGAAAGCCCAGTTGTAACTTCAAAACCTGTGAACCTGTGTTCACTCTAATACTATGCTATTGCTCTTCTATGTAAATACCGAAGTATTAGTGTCAACTTTAATTAAGGAATATGCCAATTAGGCTTTGAGGAGGGGAATTACATGTTCATTCTACATACAAGCAGAGAAAGAAAGGAAGCAGGATGATTGAAAAACACACACCAACCTAGAAAAAGGGTACAGTAAGCATCCATCACTTACCCTGTATTTTTTGTGTCTCACTTTTCTTTTCTTTTTTTAACTTTTTGTTATGGAATTTGCATGGAGTAGAGAAGAGTAAAAGATACCCCCATGAGCCCATCTTCCAGCACGAACAATGACATTCCTCAAAAATTATTATGCGGCACAGAGAGGTCAGTTATACATCATACTTTATTTGAAGGACAGTTAAGAAACTCCAGTGGACAGTATGACGGGACTCTTCCAACTCGTCCCCTCTCCCTCCTCCACATGGCATCAACACGGTTTCTGGACTTGCCCTCAGCTCCAGGGGCGATCCTGATTAGCCTAAACCAGTCAGAGTAATCCCTTCACTTTTAACCCCCCAGTAATTGGTTCAGAAACCTTACATTTTTGCCAATCTAGGCATGTATTCCCCTCCCAACTATAATTTGTTAAGATGCGGAACACTGATTCTAAAGCCAACTCAATCCAACTGATGGAAAGAACTTTTATTTTTTATGAGATTTGACATTTTCTGACTGTTTAAGTCAGTTTGCAGTAGAGTTTTTGTTAATACAGCCTGAACCACCCTAAGTAGGAGTAATCAAATAAAGTCTTGAGGATATCACCAAGTACTGACTTAATGTAAGGGGCTCCTACAAAGAAAGATTGAGAGGGCATACTTTAAAAAGTCAAATTGCATTCACATTAAAGACAGACTTTGACCTTTTGTTCCCTTTAGAATATTCTATCTTTTTCCCCTCCCCACCATTTCAGTTGTGTTTGTTCAAAAATAATAAGGAAAAAACAAGATAAAACTTAATATAAAACTCCATCTGGTAGGTTCCTGTATATATTTTTAAATGTATTTATATTTTTGAATATCTAAAATAATCACATGGTTCAAAATTCAAAAGGTTCCAAAACTAATGTCTTGGAATATTTCTGTCTTTTTTTTTTTTAAAGATTTTATTTTTTTCCTTTTTCTCCCCAAAGCCCCCTGGTACATAGTTGTATATTCTTCGTTGTGGGTCCTTTTAGTTGTGGCATGTGGGACGCTGCCTCAGTGTGGTTTGATGAGCAGTGCCATGTCCGCTCCCAGGATTCGAGCCAACGAAACACTGGGCCGCCTGCAGCAGAGCGCTTGAACTTAACCACTCGGCCACGGGGCCAGCCCCGGAATATTTCTGTCTTCAAGCCCCTCTCCTCTCCCAGGAGGCAACAAATGTTACCAGTTTCTTATGAATACTTTCAGAGATTGTCAAGTTGGGAATAATGCAGTGAAGTATTTTCAGCTTATCAAAAATCTGTCAGTGTAGTACAATAAAAAAAGGAATAGGTTTAAGATTCAAACTTCCTAATTCAAGCCCTTGTTCTACCATAAACTAGCAAGTCATCATTGCACAAATTACCTGACCCTCTAAGCCTCAGCTGCCTCATCTTTAAAACGGTGATAACAATTGACACACTCAATACTGAGTGCCTATTATGGCCAAGCACTATGCTAAATGCTGAAGACTCCGCTGAAAAACGTACTTGCTGTGTTCAAGAAGTTGGGAGATAAACCAGTAAACGATTACAATATACAGCGACAGGTCCAAGGAGAGAGGTAATCAAAGATGATACAGGAACAAAGAGCAGAAGTATGTAGAGCACACAATTCTTGGCATAAAGAAAATAAGCAATATTAATTTATTTTCTTTCTACTGAGTTTTCATTTGATTTACCTTATTATATTTTAATTTCATTTCACATTCACATTTTTAAAACTACAATTCTTACAGCTTTTAAAAAATGTAAGCAGTCTCAGTTACTTTTATATTAAAACTTTAAAAAAATGAATGTATACAAAATTTCTTGAACACAAATATCAAACAACTCTTAAACCTGAATAAACCGTTGACATACTAAATTGAGTTGGTGCCTTTTAAGATTTTATTTTTCATTTTATAATGAAAAGTATACTTCTAAAGAACAAATGAACTTCAACATGTTTTAGACGATGATAAGAGTTTCACTGCCTTAAGTTCAAAATGAACTTCTCCAAGATTCTTATGTTTTAGTTAGGTATCAATCAAAAATGCTTAAGGTTTAAACTATTAAAAATACCCTCTGAGCTCCTTGGACAAATGGCTGATTCTAAGTCTGGGGCAGGGAAATACAAGATGAGCCGGGGACATCAAATAGTGCCAGAAAGTAAAGAAGTGCTTAAAAAAACACACCACAGGAGACAAGATCTCTGAATGGTCACCCCAGACCAATCTGAGCAACAAAATAACAATAATATTGGATTATAACCCAAAGAATAAAATAAATAATCATGAGTCCATACTGATAAAAATAAGAGACTAAATAAGTAAATAAATGAGGGTGAGGGGACATACCTTCCTTAAAGAAGAATTCTAAGTAATATAAGCAAATACAGTCCTTCCAGGAGATGGAGCTTAATTCTCCTTCCCTTGAGTATAGACTGGACTTAATTACTTACTTCCAAAGAACAGAGTATGAAAAGAGAAAAGATAGTAACTTCAAGTAGAGAAATTCAGAAGATACCACCTAATCAACTGATCAAGGTTAACATCATCCGTGATAAGTCTTGTTGATGTCACTTGCCCCATGGTGTGATGTGATGAGAAAGATACTTCACTTCTGTGTTATTCTTCCCCTCAATCCATAACGCCAGTTTAATCATGAGAAAACCTCAGATAAACTCAAATTGAGGCACATTCTACAAATACCTGGCTAGTATTCTTCAAAAGTTTCAAGGTCACAAAAACCAGGCAAAGTCTGAAAGACTGTCACAGATTGGGGATATGATGACCAAATGCAACGTGGTATCCGTGATTAGATTCTTGACCAGACAAAGGATATTGGTGGTAAAACCAGTGAAATCCAAGTAAACTCTATAGTTCAGTTAATAGTATTATGCCAATGTTAATTTCTTAGTTTTGACAAATGTTTTATGGTTACATTAACATTAGGGAAGCTGGGTGAAGGGTAAATAGAAACTGCACTATCTTTGCAACTTTTCTATAAACGTAACATTATTCCAAAATAGTTTTTTTTAAAATGCCCCTTGATACATATCATGGATGTTTGGAGGTTCCAGACAGAAAGGACTGCAGTTACATACACGCCAGGAACGCTCCTAAGTTGAAACTCTACGTCAATCTCAATGCCAGACCTGGGATGTCTCAGGCCAGTCACGGACCCCACCACCAAACCCTGCTCTAGTCACCTTTCTAATCTGTTTTCATTATAAACTAGAAATTATACAGCAGAGCTCAACACAATCTCCTTCCCCTTACCAACAACACCCCTTTCCCTGAAGCAGTTCTGAGGAAGGTAAAAATAAAATCTTGAGGATTCTTACTAATATGCCCAAATTTGGAGGGAAGACAACGCAGGGGATAGGTAGGCGACCTCAGAAAAACCCTCAAAAGTAAACACTCCTTCTTCCTGCAGGAGCTCAGCAAAGGCAAGGAGGGCTGCTAGGGGCTACTGCACTTCTAAGGTCTCCACGCTAAGTTTGGGAAATGAGAAGCAGCCCACAGGAGTGGGATACACCTCGGATTTGGGTCAGGACATTTCATGGGATCTCAGAAAGGAAAAGAGAGTCCATGTCCCCCAGCAAGAAGTGCCTCAGCCCCAGCATGTGATGAGTTTTTGCCAGCAGAAGTGAAGCATGTCATATTTGGGCCAGGTGACCAAGAGGCAGTGTCTTCTTCACCTTCTCTCACCCACCTGCTGGCTGGATACAGAGGACCACCGGGCCCTACAGGATGGGTGAGCCATGAAATGAAAGGAGTCTGAGTCCCCCAGTCCTCACATGAGAGGCAATCTGCTGACCAGAAAGACCTACACCTGACTGTGCCCGTCCCTCAGTTGTGCAGACATCTGAAACATATAGTTTAAAAACCTCCAAAACAAGGATTCCAACCTCTTAATATCATTCATCTTTTCTTTGGGTTAAACTCAAAGGGAATGAATGTCTTACCCTAAAGAAACACCTGAATTTCAGTAATTTCTCTCATTTTATTTACTTTTCATTTATTAAATTCAAGTTAAATTAAACGTAATACTATTTAGAGAAAATGTATAATCTACTATCCCACTTTACTAAAATTATTTCTATCCATGCATGCTTCTGTTCACTCTATCTGTATATATGCACAGAAAGGTCTCTGGAATAATGTTCATAAAATGCATTTCAAGTATCTAGAGTGTATGTGTGGGTGTGTGAATGGAGGGGGTGTGTTATCTTCTTTCTAGTACTTATCGATATTGCTAAAATTTCTTTAAATGATGATATAACCTCATAATAACCCCATAAGTACTACTCTGTTCATTAAACCGATGAGAAAAGCACAGCTAATGTGTAATAAAGCTGCTTTCAGAACTCGAGCATTCTTGTTTCAGAGCTCCTACTATTAACTCTTACACTATACTGCCTCCATAGTACATATATATTTCCTTTTTTTTTAATTTTTAAAATTTTTTTAAAGATTGGCACCTGAGCTAACAACTGTTGCCAATCTTCTTCTTTTCTTCTTCTGCTTTTTCTCCCCAAATCCCCCCAGTCCATAGTTGTATATTCTAGTTGTGGGTCCTTCTACTTGTGTTATGTGGGATGCCGCCTCAGCGTGGCCTGACAAACAGTGCCATGTCCGCTTCTGAACCAGTGAAACCCTGGGCCGCTGAAGCGGAGTGCGTGAACTTAGCCACTGCGCCACAGGGTCGGCCCAATATATCATATTTTCTAAAGGGGAGGTGTAGGGCAGAGCACCTGGAAGCAGTAGCTGCTAATGTCTAACGTCATATGCTGGTGGCACAGTCAGTGGCAAACCTGAAAAATCTAATGGTAGTCACAAAAGCTCGATGATGGACATAAAAGGAGCTTATTATTTATCAAGTCTATCTAATGTTAGCTTATGTGACGCAAATCTGCATGGGTGAAACTTAGGAATCTGGTTATTAATATTCCAGAAAAACTGGGAAGAGTGAAATAAGAACAGTCACTCATACGCATTACCAGTACATCCTAGAGGAAACAATACCCTGGGATCAAAAGTATGCATTGGTTTAACTTCAGCAGAATATCTCTCAGAAAATCTTTGTGTTAAAAATCCAGAGAAATTTGTGCGTATGTTTTAAATGAACACAGAATTGACTTTAAAACAATTTGCCAAAGAACCATTTGTTTTCAATTGGGAAGAAGTGCTGAATATTTAGTGGAAGGTATGCTAAACTGACATCTGTTACAACTTCAATGTAATTTTAAATATCATATTCATTAATGACTGAGACTTAAGGTCTTTGTAAATCAATCCTGCTCAGTGAGTCTGAATATGCTATTCTTATTCACATGAATGTTCAAGATACTGGCTGCAGCAACATATGGCATCTCATGCATTAAATACACTAAAATTCTTAGGGAAAGCAGTTTTTAAAGTGCACGAATCTGTTACCAAGGAAAAGGGGGAGGGGGCGGGAGGAATGACATGCACACTTTCTCATGCAGTATGAGATTATCCTTCAGCTTCCAGATATAACATGCGAAGTATCTTTTAAAAACAAAGACATTTTCCCCAATAACTTCCTGAGATGTCCAGTTTCTCAAGTAAATCTTCCACTCAAAAGCCATCCTTTAAAGGAAGTCTATGAATGCCCAGCTTCTTTCATCAAGAACAATTAAGTGCCTCTGCCTTTCCAGAACAACCAGCTGGTTAACCAAACACAGAGAGAAACCAAACTTCCCAGTCACCAGATGTCTTATTTTGGAACAGTTAGTAGCAAAGTGGAATAACCCAATTCTTGAATTGGTACTATATGTTTACTACTTCTTTTTCTAATTCTGAATAGATGCTTTTAAAAATTAAGCAAATGCTCCCTTTAATAACTACAAAAAAGTGGGGGGGGGATAAAAAGAATCACAGCCTATAACAGAATGATGTTAACATTGTGAAAAACCAGCCACCTGAATATATTTGTCACAGATAGGAATTGATAAGCAGTATCAACTTTAAATCAGCTCAAAAGTCCTAAAGAATTACCCTATTTAATAATTCAAAAACAGTTCTCGAAGGGCTGACATGACAGGCCTAGAACACACTGGATTCAGCAAAGAACATAGGCAAAGTCCCTGCCCTCATGGAGGGCAGTAGGGGGACAGATAAATATATAGATAAATCACCAATTATAATAATGAAAATGGCCAGTGATAAGTGTTATAAAAAATAATATTGGGTATGGCAAGAAAAATGAAGGAAAAAAGTCCTTTTACATTCAGTCATTAAAGGAAAGCCTCTCTCATGAGGTGACATTTGAGCCGAGACCCGAATGAAAGCAGGGAGCAAGGTATTGGACTCTGTGGGCTAAGAGCCTCCTGGGCAGAGAGAAACAGCCAGGGGGCCCAAGCAGCTAAAGCCGAGTCAGAGAAAGAAAGTGGTGTAGGAAATAAGGTTGAAAGGTGGCGAGAGACAGATAAGAGCTCTGTAGGCCATGGGAAGAACTTGAGCTTTTACTCTCCAGTGCGAAAGGAAGCCGCTGAAGGTTCAGAACAGGCGAGAGACATTTGGGGAGGCGTTCCTCCAGCCGCTGCCTGGAGAACAGACCTCAGGGCAGAAGCGAAATTTGTAACGAGGTTTCTGCCAAACTCTAGGCAAGAGAGAGGGAAGTGGGGAGAAGCGGCTGGATTCAGGACCCAATTGCTGAAAGAAGAACCAACAGAATTTTCTGATAAGACTGCAAGCGGGGTATGAGAAGAGGTATCAAAGATGATTCTTGGGTTTCTGGCCTGAGCAACAGGGCGAGTATACCATTGGCACCTCACTTTTAGGATAATTGCAAGCCTTTAAGATAATTATAAGATGATTAATTCGATAATTAGACAATTATCCAATTGTTTAAGTAGTCATTACTGATAACACTGTGGTATATTAAAACAATGGAATTCTACACAGCAATAAAAAAACACATCCTACTGATGCGTGCAACAATACGGATGAATCTCAGAACTGTTTAGTGACAGAAGCCGAACAGAAAAGAGTACTATATGATTTCATTTATACAAAGTTTTAAAACAGGCAAAGTAAATCTATAATGGTAGAAATCAGAATACTGGTTATCTTTTGGGGGGATATGGACTGGGAAAGTGAACGAAAACTTTGTGGGTGGTGATTATGTACAGATGCACACATTTGGGAAAAAAAATGATAGAGAATGAACCCCAGCCTCCACCCCATTCTCACACTGAGTAAACAGCATCAACACTCTCCCGCTGGAGGAGGAAGAGTGTGGTGAGAAATGCCCTATTTGGCACAGGCAAACAGGGCCTGCTAAAAGTTGAGACTGGAGGAGGGACAATGAGGAAGACCCTCCAGCAACCCAGGCCCCACACCAAGCATGACATATTAACAGCCGGCAGCTGAGGAATTTCAACTCTAGCATACTGAAAGTAACCACAGCAACAACAAAACCCAAACCAGTGCACCTACTGACTAGACCATTCAATCCCAAACACTGACAGTCAGACAGAAGCAGAGAGATGTCCATTTCCAAGGATAAATATTATTATCTCAGTTTCTACTATTCTTCTACACGATGCCCAGAATTCAATTAAAAAAAAAGAGAGGGATACAAACAAGAAAAAAATAACAAATTGTCAAGAAATGAGGCAATGAAAACAGAACAGACCCAGAGATCACCCAGATGATGGACTTTAAAACAACTATGGGGCCGGCCCAGTGGCACAGTGGTTAAGTTCATGCGCTACACTTCTAGCAGCCTGAGATTTGCGGGCTAGGATCCCGGGCATGGACTTACACATATCACTCATCAGGGCACGTTGTGGCGGCATCCCATCCACAAAGTAGAAAAAGACTGGCACAGATATTAGCTCAGTGACAATCTTCCTCAAGCAAAAAGAGGAAGATTGGCAACAGTTGCTAGCTCAAGGCCAATCTTCCTCACCAAAAAACCCCACAAAAAACAAAAAACACCCCTACTAATTGGCTATTAAAAAACAACACAAAAAAGTGTTGGCAAGAATTTGAAGAAATCGGAACCCTTATCACAATGCTAGTAGGAATGTAAACTGTAATAGCCTCTGTGGAAAACACTTTGGCAGTTTCTCATAAAGTTCATCATAGGTTCACACAAAAATTTGTACATGATGTTCATAGTAGCATTATTCATAATAGCAAAAAAGTGGAAACAACCCAAATGTTCATCAACTGATGAATGGATAAACAACATATGGTATATCCATACAATGGAATATTATTCTGCAATAAAAAGGAATGAAAAACTATTATATGCTACAACATGGATGAACCTTGAAAATATTACAGTAAGTGAAAGAAGCTACACACAAAAGACCACATTTCATATGATTTCATTTATATGAAATGTCTAGAGTAAGCAAATCTATAGAGGCAGAAAGATTAATGGCTGCCAGCAGCTGGGGGAGGGGGAAATTGGGAGTGACTGCTAACAAGTACAGAAAAACTAGGCAAGCCAGTGGATGTGGAGTGACATTTTTTTTTTCCTAAAGATTTTATTCCTCCCCCTTCTCCCCAAAGCCCCCCAGTACACAGCTGTATACCTTTAGCTGTGGGTCCTTCCAGCTGTGGCATGCGGGACACCACCTCAGCATGGCCTGATGAGCAGTGCCATGTCTGCGCCCAGGATCTGAACCGGAGAAACCCTCGGCCGCCGAAGCAGAGTGCGCGAACTTAACCACTCAGTCATGGGGCTGGCCCCTGGAGTGACATTTTTAAAGCATGGAAAGGAAAGAAAATCTGTCAACACAAAACTCTGCACCACCAAAATGACTTTTCAAAAAAGAGGGTAAAAGAAAGACAATCAGATAAACAAAAGCTGAGAGGAATCACTGCCAGCAGATCCACAAAACAAAAAATGTTAAAAAAAGTTATTCAGCCAGAGGAGTACTGGAAGTCTGGACTGACACGAAGAAATAAAGAGCACTGGAAATGGTAAACATGAGGGTAAACGTAAAACTTTTTTTCTTTTAAAAATCTCCTTGGGGCCAGCCCGGTGGTGTAGTGGTTAAGCTCAAGTGTTCCTCTTTGGCAGCCCAGGGTTTGCAGGTTCAGATCCCAGGCGCAGACCTACACACCACTGACCAAGCCTTGCTGAGGCAGCATCCCACAGACAAAACAGAGGAGGAATGGCATAAATGTTGGCTCAGGGTCAATCTTCCTCACTGAAAATAATAATAATTGACTGTCTAACGCAAAAAACAGTAACATGTTGAGGGGTTATTAAAAGTAAAATACATGACAGTTAATAGTAAGAGGACATGAAGGAGGAAATGGAAAGGTAATGTTGCAAAGTTTTTACGACATAAAATAGTATTATACTGTAGATTTTGACAAGTTAAAGTAATATAATGTAAGGGGCTGGCCCCATGGCCGAGTGGTTAAGTTCACACGCTCCACTTCGGCAGCCCAGGGTTTGGATCCCAGGTGCCGACATGGCACTGCTCATTAGGCCATGTTGAGGCAGCATCCCATATGCCACAACTAGAAGGACCCACAACTAGAAATATGCAGCTGTGTACTGGGGGGATTTGGGGAGGGGAAAAAAAAAAGCAGGAAAAAAACCCAGAAATATAATGTAAACCCTTGAGAAACCACTAAAGGAAAATATTTAAGACATAAAATTAACAAACCAATAGTAGACATAAAACATAATCATAAAAAACACTCAAACTAAAAGAAGGCAAGAAAAGACAAAAGAACAAAGAACTGATGAGAGAAGTATAAAACAATCTAGAAACAACTAGCAAGATGGAAGATTTAAATCCAATCATATCAATAATTATATTAACTATAAATGGTCTGAACACCTCAATTGAAAGGCAGAGATTCTCAGGTTGAGGGGAAGGGGAGAAGCAAGACCCAACTATATGTTGTCCACAAGAAACCTATTTTAAATATGAAGTAGGTTAAAAGTAAATGGATAGAAAAAAATATACTGTACAAACACAAGTAAAAAGAAAGCTGGAGTGGTTTATTAACAAAGGAGAAGGCAGAAAGGACTATTAATTCACTCAAAATTGATCATAGACCTAAATATAAGAGCAATAACCACAAAACTTCCAGGGAAAAAACAGGGAAACTATGATCTTGGGTGAGGTGAAGATTTCTTAGAATACAAAAAGGAAGAACAAGAAAAGAAAAATTTGAGTTAATTAAAATTTAAAACTTCAGCTTTTTGAAAATCACTTAAGAAAATAAGACATGTCAACCTAAAAGAAGTAAACTGAGGTGAGCTCGAGTTATCAGAAATCGAGTTTATTCAAGAATAGCAGAGCAACTGCAATTCGGGAAACACAAGCTACAGTGAACTACAGGTGAGTCTACTGAAGTTGCAGGGTGGGCTGCTTTTATAGGCAAGGAGTGCAAAAGAGGAGAGTCCAGTCAGAGGCCATGCAGCAAGTTCACTGGATCAAAGATGAGAAGAGATTCTTGGCGGAGGCTCACTGGTCAGAGGGTAAGTTGCGATATTCTGTAAATCGGGCATTTATGAGAAATCAATTGCTCAGTCTTGTTTTTTTTTTTTTTTTCCTGAGGGCACATGTGGGAGATTCCCCATTTCACAGCCTTCTGTTCCATTTTAGGTTAAAATCCTTTCATATTTCCCCCCTGGAGCAAGACTTTTTGCAGAAAGCACTGCTGATTAATCTTGTCGCTTGGATATTTTGTTTAGTCAGAGACATCATTGGTCGTAAGTGGACTGTGTGTCCCTTAGAACCGAGGAGGACCATCCTCAGATGTCCTGTCCCACAGAGGAGGGAAACAGCAAGGAGATTTTGGCCTCATTTTAACAAGAAAAGGATTGAGAAGTGGGGAATCTCAGTCACGCTCCTCTAAGGTGGTTGGTTTGGTTTCCATGGTCAGTTGAACCTCAGGATAAGCCTTGGAAAAGAAAGGAACTTTATTTTATATATATATCTGGGAGGAAGACATTTGCCTGGTGATACAAGACAGCAGAAATTTAACTAGGAGGATTACACCCAGGGTCAGAAGTCCAATTATAGCTATTAACTGGAATAAATTTCTCAACCAGTTTCTCCAGTTATTTAATAGGTCCCCTATATTTAATAGGTCAAAAATGTCTTAAGTTCCCAGGGCTTGGCCTATTTCAGTTAACAGTTTGGTACTGTCCTTCATTATTTTTAGTTCTTGGCATTATTTTTCCTGATGTGTTAATGTAAAAACAGCATTCTTCCCCAGAGTTCGCACAGGTTCCTCCCCGTTGTGCAGTGAGGTTTAGGGCGCTAGGGTTTTGTAAGATTACTTCTGCTTGGCTGTCTATTTGGGTTTGTTGATATTCAAAAGCTCTAACAGAAGCATGAAACGTAGTAGCCATGATTATGGAGAGGTTCTGAATTGCTTTTTCAAGTCCTGTTACTCAACCCAAGGGAAAAAGACTCGGGCAAAGGCATGCCCAAATCCCTTTCTATCTACTATGGGGTTATTTGTGGGCAAGCATCCAAAATTATAGCCATCGTGGCTACCACATGCTCTTTTAAGCTGGGAGGAGAAAGAACCCAGATGGGGAACAGAGGCAGTGGAAGGGAGGAGTTTCCTGACTTTGGCATCAGGAGTGAGGGCAACAACTGCACAGCACCCCTTCCATTTAAGAGGAAGTGTGGAAAATATGTTTCTTCCACACATAAAGAACAAGTGTTTTCTACAGATAGGGCATAAGTGAACCCTTTCCCAGACGTTTTCCCTTGGAATAGAAGAGGAGATCTCATGATCAAAAATAGTCCTTTACACATAGCATATGATAATCAGCCTGGTGAGAATGCTTACAAGCATATCTTAAATTTCTATATAATTGGAATAATAGGTGAGTTTGATTGTTGCAAGTGAGGTTCTGAGAGAGGTCTGGGGAATCTCCACGGAGATGGTAAGTTGAATTAAATTCCCACGATTCACCAGATTTGTGATCAATTCCCCATTAAGTACCATCGAAAAGAAGCACATTTGCTTCCTATTCCCCAATACTGTTACAATTTTCATTACCCCACCAAAGAGATACATTAATGGAGGAAACGTTCTAGTCTTCCTGACTCCAGCGGGCAGTGAACTCATGATCATCTGAGTCATACAGAATCGTACAGTTACAAGTGCTTAGTTGGAGGTAGCCCAGAGTTCTGCCAGTCCCGTTAATGTTTTTGAAACACAAAGAAAGATTTGGGGTAAGAGTCCAGATTTGTGTGAGGAGTATTCCTTTATGAGTAGGGGTTACCCAATGGAACGCTGTAATGTCTGGTGCCAATTTACCAGAAGGGAAAATATGTAAGGCTTCAAAGGTACCAAATGAAAATCCCACATCTCTGCCAGACAGATTTCGCCATCCTTCTAAGAATAATGGCCAGGCCACCAGTTCAGGTTCATCATGAGTGTTATTAGCTCTGGCCCAAATCCAACAATCACTACAGTTGGCAGACAGAGTTTTTGTAAGGTGGGAATGAAAGACTGCGTTAAAGCTAAACTAGAGGGCAGCAAGAAAGCCAGAGAAAGGACAATTAGAACTTTAAGCAGCAAGATTTGGTTGAGTGATATAGAACGGGACAAAGTGGGAGGTTACACAAGCCTGGCCTGGATATCTTGGGAAAGCCGTTCACTTCTGATGTCATCTGCTTCTGTCCTTAGAAATTTTTAGCTGTTAAGTCACCACTACTCAGGTTTGGGGGCCTTTTTTAGATGAGATACATGAATCTAGGATTCCATCCCTTAGAGCTTGGCAGCACAGGGGTTAGACAGCAACACCTGGTTAGGGTCCTTCCAACGAGATTAGGGGGACTCTTTATGGAAATACCTCTTCCAAAAGACACAGTCTCCCGGCTATAAAGTGTGGCGTTTGATGTCTTTGTCTCCTGAGAGCATGCTACGGAAAGATTGTTCTACTACTAAAGCATGACTATTCTCAATGGATTTGATTAGACCCTTGCAAAACTAAAGAATATTCCCTTTAATTAGCTGTGGGTCAAAGGAAGCAGGGGCTAAATGTATGGGCTGTCCTATAATTATTTCAAAGGGTGAGAGCTTATGAATCCCGAATGGAGCACATCTAAGATTTAGAACAAGTGCTAAGACTTTTGGCCAAGGTATTTGGAGAGTTTCAACTAATTTAGCTAACTGGGTCTTGATAATTCCATTTGTATGTTTGACCAGTCCTGAAGACTGAGGATACGCGCAGTGAAAATGTTGCAGAACTGGCCAGATGGCACAGACTTGTCAAAGTACTTGTCCAGTAAAGTGGGTTCCCTGGTCTCTATGGAGTTCCAAAGAGGGGTTCCCCAAGTGGGAATAATCTTTTCTAAAAGGACTTTAGCTGTAGACGAGGCAGTTGCCTTTCTACATGGAAATGCTTCAGTCCAATGTGAAAACATACAAACCAGTACTAGGACATATTTATATACATGAGATAGGGGCAACTGTATGAAATCCATCTGCCAGACTTCGAATGGTCCATTGGGTAAATCAAAACGTCCTAGGATAGTATACCTAGGCTTCCCTAGGTTGAATTTAGCACAGGTGGAACAAACAAGATAAACACCTTTTGTGGCCTTGCCACAATACCAATATTGATTCATAAATGTTATCAATTTCTCAACAGTTTAATTCATGTATGGTGATTAATAAGGGAAATTATAGATTTTTTGGCAGGATGAGCTATCACTGAGTCTAAACCGGAGTCCCTTTTCTTCGTGGTCTCGACAGCCTTTAGATCTCGAGTCCCGTTTTCTCTTTCCGAGGCCAGCTGTTGTACTTCCCTGGTTAGTTCCCTTAGGTCCTCACCTTTTGGACCATGACAGAAGCTTGCTCTATGGATCTCATAAAGGTGGTGTTTTTTGCAAAACTATGAGCGGAGTGGTTTCCTTTGGCTTCCAGCAAATCAGACTTGGAATGTGCAAGGACTTTAATGACAGCTAGAGCTGCTGACAGCAGTATGCCATCCCAAAACTTTTGGACATAAGGGCCATTCTTGGGGCTGGCCCTGCGGCTGAGTGGTTAAGTTCACATGCTCCACTTCAGCAGCCCAGGGTTTCGCCGGTTCAGATCCTGGGCTCAGACCTAGCACTGCTCATCAAGCCATGCTGAGGCAGCATCCCACAAAGCAGAGCCAGAAGGACCTACAACTAGAATATACAACTATGTGCTGGGGGGCTTCAGGGAGGAGGAGAAGAAAAAAAGATTGGTAACAGATGCCAATCTTTAAAAAAAATAAAGGCCATGCTTAATTTTATCTCCACTGGAAGTGAGGAAATCCCATTGTTTCCATAGCATTCCAAAGTCATGGGCTACTCCAAAGGCATATCAACTATCAGTGTAGATGTTTTCTGTCTTCCCTTCAGCTAAAATGCATGTTTGAGTGATGGCATATAACTCAGCTTGTTGGGCTGAAGTGGCTGAAGGCAAGGGTGCAGCCTCAATGACCTCAAAAGGAGTCGATATTGCAAACCTGGCACAAAATTTACCAGTCTCATTTTTTAAGTAAGGGCCAACAGTAAACCAGGGAAGATGAGCATTCACCAAGGGGGTTTCTTGTAAGTCATCACAAGGGCTCAACAGGTGATCCATCAAAGTCAGACGGTCGTGGGGAATCCTGTCAGTAGACAAGGGACGAAGGGTAGCAGGGTCGAGATGGTCACAGTGAACGAGAGCGATATGAGGGGAGGTTAGGAGGAGGATTTCATAGGAAGTAAGATGGCTTGCTGAAAGATGTTGAATGTGGTGCTAATTTAAGGGAGCCACGATAGGCTGGGGTACAAAGATGGTCAAGGAGGATCCCATAACTATCTCTTTGGCAGCCTTTTCTAAAAGCGTAGTAACAAGTACAGCTCTAAGGCAAGTAGGGTATCCTCGGGCCACTGGATCTAACTGTTGGCTGTAGTAACCTAGAGGTCGGTGATAGCCCCCATGTTTTTGGGTAAGTACTTCAAGGACCTTCTCATATACAAAACGGAAAAAGGGTAGCTGATAATTTGGGTGTTCAACGTTAGGTATATTTAAGCTTTCTTTCAAGGTCTTAAAGGCCCAGCTATCTTGGTCATCCCAAATAACACAGTTGGCTTTGGTGTTCTTTAGTAAGGCATATAGGGGCTGAGCCATTAAGAAGAAATTTGGGATTCAATTACGACAATAACCAGCTAGCTCAAGAAAACCCCATAACTGACATTTGGTTTTGGGGTTTGGAAAGTTTAAAATGCCTCGAAGCCCATCAGGATCTAAGTGTAGTCCCTGTTCTGAGATTAGATATCCTAAATATCGAACCAGAGTTTGGACAAACTGTACTTTCTCCTTTGAGACCTTGTGTCCTTAACAACTAAGATGTTCAACAAGCGAACGTTGTCTTTTTGTGAGGAGTTTTGGGAGGGCAAACAAAGAAGCAAGTCATCCACGTATTATAGTAAGGTGGACCCTCCAGAGAATTTTATGTCATTCAAGTCAGCTTTAAACCTTGTGAGAAGAGGGCTGGCCCGGTGGCGGAGTTGTTGAGTTTGTGCGCTCCGCTGCGGCAGCCCAGGGTTTCACCAGTTCGGATCCTGGGTGTGGACACAGCACTGCTCATCAGGCCACGTTGAGGCGGTGTCCCACATGCCACAACTAGAAGGACCTGCAACTAAGATATACAACTATATACCGGGGGGAGATTTGGGGAGATAAAGCAGAAAAAAAAAAAAAACTTGTGAGAAGGACTATCAATAAAGCTGAGACGCATGACTGTCCAGGTATATATTCTTATTCTTCCTACGTAAAGTCAAAAATATATTGACTATCCCTACCAACAGGGATACTAAAAACCCACTGCCTAAGTCAACCAGAAGGAAAAGTTGCTTCCAGAGGGATGGATGCCAATAGCATGTGGGGATTAGGGATGACAGGTGGTAGGGAACTATGAGGTTATTTATTGCCCTGTGGTCTTGGACAAATCTCCATCCTCAGCCACTGATTTTTTTACAGTCAAGATAAGGGTATTACAAGGACTAGTGTAAGGGAGGATGAGTCCTTGGGCCTTACACTCCTCTATAAAAAGCCTTATGCCCTGTGAGGCTTCTTTATTTACAGGATATTGGTTGATCCTGGGGAGAGGTTATGAGGAGTCAATCTGGATCTTAATGGGAGGGGCACTATGAATTCCACCTATGTCTACTGAGGATTATGCCCAAAGAGTGGGGGTTACCAGATTTAAGAGTGGGGATGAGTCCAAAGTTTGGACTTCCTTGATGTGTAGAGTGCAAGTAAAGGCAAAGAGGGTTGAATTTTCCTGAGTGTTGGATCTGAACTCAAGAGATATTTCCCTCTTTTGAGAGAAAAAAATAGCAGCATTATATTTCTCCAGGAAATCGCGTCCTAATAAATGCATGGGAGCTGAATCACTGAGGGAAAATGAGTGTTTGTCTTACAAAGGTCCCAGACAAAAAGATACGGGCTGGCAAATACGGACACATCGTGGTTTATTTAAGACTTCCATTATTGGAACATATGTATTTACACCTAGGAAGGGAGTGTGTAATTGTAGTGGAGTTGAGCACTGATAGAGTAGCTCCTGTGTGTCAATTAATAGTACAAGGAATTCATCCCTGATCTGCAAAGTAGTCTCCACTAGCACCTTTAATGGCAGAATGGAGAACAGTCCCCGTGTGTCCTCAGAGTCCCATCACAGGGGTGGATTTGTCCATTGGTTACTGGAAAGTTGCAACTGTTAGGATTTCAATTTGTAGCAATCCTTTTTCCAAAGGCCTGGTTTTTTGCAATCATGACATAGCCCTATAGGACGGATTTGCTTTGGAGTTTCTATCTGTTGGAGGTAGAGATTCAAAATCTTAGTTGTCGTTCTTCTGGTGTCATCTTCTAGGGTGCAAGCTAATTGGAAAGCCAGACTGATAAGGTCAGGGGTGGACACTGTCTCCCATTCTATTAGGTTCTTTTGACCAACAGGGATAAGTCCTTGTTTAAGCCCTTTATAAACATGGAATTAAAAGCCACCCAGGTGGATTCAACATCTACGCAGAGTTCAGAATTTTCTTCGAAAACAATTTGGAGTCTGCTCTAACAGTTATGGACAGATCTGGCAGGCTTTGGGTGTATGCCTAAATTTTATCCTAGTCCCGAAAACCTTTACTCTGGGTTTGGGGAAGGCTGTAGAAACGGCTTCATGTAGCCTTTTGGCTATAGTGCGAGCTTGATCATATAAAAGGGCAGGTGGTTGATTTAGTTTAAACCCTAGAGATCATTTGGGGTTTCCTCAACCAGTAGTTTTAATCCATTGTCGGGTTTGACCTTCTCCAACAAGCCTGTGGATTAATTGATAGAGACTGGAGAGACCAGTTTAGTATGTTAGGGTTATAACATTGAATTCCTCAGCAAACGTATGGGGATCCTCAGTTACCTTGGGAAAATCCTTAATTATAGCCCTAATTTCAGCCTTTGTCCATGAGGTGTAGGAAATCTGGCGTGATTTAGTAGGATCCTCAGAAGGTTTAATTATACAAGGGAAGGTTTTAATGAGCTCAGTTGGTGAGGTTTTAGTCATAGGAAAGAAAGGTAGTTGAGATAGAGGGGAGGAGTCAGGAGGGGGCAAAGAGGGATACAGAGGAAGTGGAGCAGGGAGGTTAGGAAGGAAGTGTGGTAGCACTGAGGGAGAAGCCTCTGGCATTTTGGTATCCATCTTTAGTTGTTGATTTGCTTCCGTCAATTTGGAAACAGTAATTGTAGGGAGGCAATTTTAGAATCCCGAACACATTTAGAAGCCTCTAGGGGCTGGCCTGGTGGCCAAGTGGTTAAGTTTAGGCGCTCCGCTTTGGCAGCCCCGGGTTTCGCTGGTTTGGATCCTGGGCAGAGACATAGCACTACTTGTCAGGCCATGCTGAGGTGGCATCCCACATGCCACAACTAGAAGGACCCACAACTAAAAATATGCAACTATGTACCTGGGGGCTTTGGGGAGAAACAGGAAAAATAAAGTCTTAAAAAAAAAAAAAAAAAAAAAAAAAAAAAGAAGCCTCTACATACCATTTAAAATAACTATCCCAATTGGATTGTTTAATATTGCAGCCATGGTCTCCTAACTTAGTTCAAAGAAAAACAAGTTTGGGGAGATCAAAGGTTCCAAATAATGGTCATTGGAATTCTAAGTAATCCTTAGAAAGATTGGTCTATTTAGCCAAATATGTGCATGAGGAAGGACACAATTTGTGAACATAAAACTGACCAGGGTTCCCCAACTGGGGCCACCCTTAGAACATTCAGATGACTGATATCCATGATCAGAAACAACAGTACCCACTGGAAGGACAATCTAGATCCCAAATAAAGTCAGAGAGCTCAACCAAAAGGAGGCTTGAGGTTCAAAAGAAGACTTACCAAACTGAAAGTTAGGGCAACTAGTAGAAGCAAAGAGCACAGAAGGCTCAAGTGTAGGAACCTCACTTAATGATGGAGGTTGCTGTTCCTTGGTGGTCGGCTCCTCTGTATCCCACTTCTGACACCATGTAATGTTGATCTAAAAGAAAAGAGGTAAACTGAGGCAAGCACAAGTTACCAGAAATCAAGTTTCTTCAGGAACAGCAAAGGAAATGCAATTCAGGACATGCAACCTGTAGCGAGGGGCCAGCCCAGTGACGCAGCAGTTAAGTGTGCACATTTTGCTTCGGCCGCCCAGGGTTCACCAGTTCGGATCCTGGGTGTGGACATGGCACTGCTTGGCAAGCCATACTGTGGTAGGTGTCCCACATATAAAATGGAGGAAGATGGGCACGGATGTTAGCTCAGGGCCAGTCTTCCTCAGCAAAAAGAGGAGGATTGGCAGCAGATGTTACTTCAGAGCCAATCTTCCTCAAAAAAAAGACTGCAGCGAGCTACAGGTAAGTCCGTTGAAGGTTTAGGTCAGGGTGCTTTTATGAGGAAGAAGGGCAAAAGGGGAAAGTCCAGTTAAGGGTCATGCATCAACTTTGTTGGCTTGAAGATGGGGAGAGATTCTTGGCAGACACTCCATGGTCAAAGGATAAATTTCCATCTTCTGTAAAGCAGGCATTTACGGGAAATCAGTCTCTTTGTCTTTAAGTTTTGTTTTTCTGAGGGCACAGGTGTGAGGTTCTCCACTTCACACTCTTTGGTTCCATTTCAGATTAGAATCCTCTCACAATTTTATCCATATCAAGCCCGAGGGACACGGGGGGGCAGCCACAGTGCCAGTGTTCAAATCCTGGTTCTACTACCTATGTGTTTCAGCTTCCTATTCTTAAACAGGGGATAACAGTTCCAATCTCATAGGGTTGTTATAAGGAATAAATTAATTACTACATGTTAAGCACCTAGACTGATGCCTGGCACAAAAAAACACCAGTAAATATCAGCATAGAGAATTTCAAAGAAATATAATAGTGTCAGATGATAAGCTTGCAGAATAAACTATTAGATATAAATTCTACTATATATATATATGCACACCCCATACTGTTAACCATGCTAATTGAGACTGAATATATTCAGGTAGACTAGATACTTCCCAAGTGAATTCACACTATTGAATGTTCTCCAAAAAAGTCACCAAACAAAAAGATGCTTTAGGTGCCGGCCGCGTGGCAGAGTGGTTAAGTTCACACACTCCGCTTCAGTGGCCCAGGGTTTCGCCAGTTCAGATCCTGGGCGTGGACATGGCACCACTCATCAAGCCATGCTGAGGTGGTGTCCCACACAGCACAGCCAGAAAGACCTACAACTAGAATATACAACTATGTACTGGGGCCTTTGGAGAGGAGAAGACGAAGGAGCAAAACAAAAAGACTGGCAACAGATGTTAGCTCGGATGCTAGTATTTAGAAACAAAACAAAGATGCTTTAATATATGAATAATTACTTAAATTTCTACTGTTAACCAGTGGCTGAAATAAGATTAAGCCGGAATGAGGCTTTCTGACACTGGATAGCTTATAATCATGTCAACATATCTCTCATACAATAAAGCAATATTTTATAAATATTTATAAATTGGTAAAGATATTGCCTTTTACATTTTGGGGTAGACTCACTACTTAATACTCCAAATTAGGTGAATATCCAAAAGGGATCTGCTGAAATAGAAACCAAAACAGTGGTAAAACCCTTAAACATAAATGTTTACAGCCTTATATTCATGTAAAGACACAGCACAGACCATCTCTCAACCACTTTGTGTCATATCGTCAGCAGATCACAATCTAGTCAAGTTCTAAACTCCTCTCCTCTCTTCTGAACATAGTGAAAGAGCCTGATAGCAGAGAAACAACCAACAAAAGGCATAATTCTTGAACTATCCAGCAAAAGCCGGATATTAAGAGAAAAAAAATTTCATGCTTCCTTTATAGATGTGATGTGAAGGATAAAAAGGACTAGAAATAACATACTGTCGATGGCAACTTTACCAAACATGTGAAAATGTTTAGCTTAGTCTAAAGCTATCCAACTCTCTTTTAATACCTGCCTTCTGTGACCTCGGCACTGACTACTACTGCCATCTAGCAACAGGTCCAAAAATTGGAGAATGACAAAAAAATCATTCAGGACTTAACTACAAAGTCTAAACAGAAACCTACTTTAACTTATTAGTAATTATTTAAATTTCCACTGTTAACCATGACAACTGAGACTAAATTTTTCTTAGCTCTTCTTTTCCTCTTCCCCTGGCAACAGCAATTATTACATCTATGTGAACTCCTACATTTTACCCTCAACCCCGATCTCTCTCCAAAATTCCAATCCAATCTGGCTAGACCTCTACCCGGAAAATGCTGCCAAAACTTTATAATAAATATATCCAATATATAACTGAAATACCTGTATTCTTCATCTCTGTTAACTACACAATCTTCTCTATCATCTAGGCTCAAAATCTCAGAATCACCTTTGATTAAAGGAGGCAAAGGACAAGATGCAACTAGCCAAGAAAGCCTACCTTGAACATCACCCCTCGCATGGTCTCCTCAGGGTTTGCCCCACTAGCACCCTCCTTCAGTTTCTCATCACCTCTCATCTGCAACCGCAGGAACCGCCCACGTGCCTGCCACAGAGCAGGACAGGAAATGCTCGATTAACATCTAACTGATGCCTGGACAAAGATGGCAGGAACAGGGCAAATTCTTACTTCCCACAGGAGAAATATCATATAAAAGAGTTTTGTTCTTAGAAACTAATTTCATGTTGTAAAAAATACAGCATGACACTAAATGGGAAATAAAAGCAAATATATGATTTCACAAACATTTCTTAAGCATATAAAACTAATATTTAACTTGTACAAAGTATCATACACATTCTTTTGTTGTTTCTGCATGGGCTGCAGATGTCTGAACATATTAATTACACACTATGCGTTATAGCACCCCAAGGCTCATTAGCATTTTAATAGGTAAAATATTTTTCCCACAATAAAACTGCAAAAGCTACAAAATCTAGCTCAAATTCTACCAGTACTACAAAATCTTTCTTAACCCAACCTAAAGTGAGTTTCTACTTCCTCTAAGTGCCAAAATATTGTCTGTTATTCATACAGCAATAACCACATACTAAATATGTTGAAGTGTTACTTATCTCTAGTTATGTCTTTCATATTTATATTTGTTTCTCCCCACTGTAAAGTAGAAACTTAAGAACAGGAACGTATTTTCCAATCGTCTAATATCCATCCTCTTACCAGCTTGAGGCTAACTCCACAGCCTACCTACCTCATGAAGTCCCACTTCCGGTGAGGAGTGTAAAACTACAAACACACACAAAATATACTCAACAGAGGAAGACAAGGAGGCAAAGATAGGAAACTACACATACATGTAAAACAATGACAAAGACAGGAGATAGACACAAAATCAAGTCTTATAAGCAGCTATCCCTTTTCTAGAGAAAGCAAAGCTCCTACATAAGAAATAAATAGTAACAATGTTGATAAAACATCCATAACCACAGCTTTGAAAAGGTCAGTTCACTCCAATCTCCTAAAGTCACAGAAAGCGTCATGAAGGCAGAACTGAGGGAGCTAAGAAAAGGTTAGTAGGATTTGGGAACATCACCTGACCATCGTCCACAGTCCTCTATATGCAGAAGGCGTTCCATAAAGACCTCCTGGTTTGAATGTGATTTAATAGCTTGTCCTACCCACCCAAATTCTGGAATTAAACAGTATGTTCAAAATGCTGCTCTTCTGTCACAAAATACTTTATAGAATCAAACTATGTCCAATTTCCAGAATGAAATAAATTTTAAGTGCTTTGCTTATATGATATAAACATGTTTTTGATGCCAAAAAAAGACACATCTACATTTTATTCACTCAGGATTTTTAAAAATAACTCAATGATTCATAAATTGCATTCTTCCTACTTTTAGAATGGCTCAGGGGATTTGTGTGATTCTCAAATTCCTTTCTCAGTTCCCAAGAAAAACTTCAATTTTACAATCTCAGGGAAAAAAAGGGGAATGTTTGGAGAGAATAAAATAGCTTTGTAAAAATAATTCAGTGCTACATTAAATACAAATTAACGATAGGCTAATGGAATCACAAGTTTAAAAAAACCTAACCACTATGCAAAACTTTTTTCAATATCTATTCTTCTTTTCTTGAAAATAGACACCTGTCATGCATGTTAACAACTTTAGGTCTGAGTAATAATACAGGGCTGAAGGATTCATGAAGAAAGAGAAGGACTCTGATAGAATTAGAACCAAGATAAAAATCTCTAACAAGCAGCCAAGAAATGGAAACACAATGGGAAATGAAGGAATGTGTCTCTGGCATGGACCTAGTCAATATGAGCCAGCTGAAGAGGTGTTATCATAGAAAAGGAGGTAGTGCTTTTATGAAAAAGATCTGCACTAGAAGTGATGGGAGTTGGGGGGCGGGGACTGGCCCAGTGGCATAGTGGTTAAATTTGTCTGCTCCACTTCAGCACCCTGGGGTTTGCGGGTTCAGATCCCAGGTGCGGACCTACACACCGCTCATCAAGCCATGCTGTGGCGGTGTCCCACAAACAAAATAGAGGAAGACTGGCACAAATGTTAGCTCGGGCCACTCTCCCACCAAAAACAAAGTCAAAGGTCCTATTTTTTTTGCATGTGACTTTCCGTTACAGATCTGATCTGAATCTTGTTTCCTTGCATTTCCACTTGTTCTATTTACTGGTTCTTTCATGTGCATCAATGACATTAGCATTAACTAAGATAGATCAAACTCTTGTTATATGCCAGGCACTGTTCTGAATGCTTTATATGCATTATATCTAACCTTCAGATGACCCCATAAAGGAGGTACGCTTACTTGCCCCAATTTATAATTAGGAAAGTGAGGCTTAGAAAAGGTAGGTGACCTATTTGCCAAAGGTCGCTTTGGCTCACAAATGCATAGCAGGGACTGGAATACAAATATGATTTCAGAGCCCACACTCTTATGTGCTTTCTTATACTGCCTCTCAAATGATATAACGGACATATTTTACACAGCATTTTTAAATGGCCATGCAAATGTAAAGTGGTGATATTATAATTCTTCACACTAACTGAATCATCATACAACCAAGCAACATACAGTCAAAATATTTAAAGCATATACATGTGGAAAGTCTTAATGCTAATAAAGTTTTTTTTAAAGATAATCACAATATCAATGATGGAAAGTCCAGAGCAAAGTTGTTGCCTGGATGTGCAAATTTCCAAGTATTTACAGCCTTACAGAAAGATTTAAAATAATATCAACTATAAGATACAAATTTAAAATATAAGCCATCAACCAGAGCTTTTCCTCTTCTAGTTATTATTTCACATCAATATTTAATGAATGAAATTGAATAAAATCAATGAGGAATTTATTTAATAGTGTTTATCAGGCACTGTTTTAAGTACTTCACAAATATTTACTCATTTAATTCTCATAATAGCCTATGAAGTACTTAAAATGATTCCATTTCACAGATGGGGAAACCGAAACACAGAATGGTTGCACGTAAACAGCCAAGATCACAGAGTAATTGGAGCCAGTACTCAACTCTGACAGTTTGGTTTAAGAGTCTGTGCTCTTAATCACTAGCTCTGCTGCAATTCAAGGAATGGTGAAATTCTTTTTCAAAAAGCCCATAAAGGTACCAGCCTGGCGGCTTAGCAGTTGGATTCACGTGCTCCGTTTCTGCAGCCCAGGGTTCACGGGTTTGATTCCAGGCGTGTACCTATATATCACTCATCAAGCCATGCTGTGGTGGCATCCCACAGGCAAAATGGAGGAAGATCGGTACAGATGTTAGCTCAGTGAGAATCTTCCTCTAGCAAAAAAAGAGGATTGGCAACAGACGTTAGCTCAGGGCCAATCTTCCTCACCAAAATAAATAAATAAACAAATAAGCCAATAAAAAGAAATAATGATCAGGAAGAATGTCCACAAAGAGAATGGAGCCAACACTTATCTTGGTATACATACTAACACGAATGAACATGTAAAAGAAATATCTTAACTGACACGATAGACTAATCTGCACTGTTACGAAAACAGTTTTAATTATAATAGCACCCCAATCTTACTAGTCTTTGGAAGAAGAAGTTTCTTTCTATTTTCCTATGAAATTGCAGTGTTAGCAAAGCAATGAAATTTGGAGGCTAATATTAATTAACGCTGCTAACTTAAAGACTTGACAGGACTTTTATCATTCTTTGACCCTGTCAACTTACAAAGAAGCAAAAACTGTGGTAGAGCTTTAAAAAAAAAATCACATGAACTAGTGGAGTTCGAAACAGAACTAATGCTAAATTTGAATCCTTTTAAGACACAATCGATACTTAATATAATCTTATATTGTGTTTATAAAAGGATCACATTTTGCAAAAGACTAAGTATTTGTCATTTCATCTGATTCTCACAACTCTGAGAGTTAAGTAGGACAAGTACTATTTTTCTTATTTTACAAATAAATAAACTCAAGCTCATAAAAGTTAAATATTTTGCATAGTCTAGGTAAATAGATCTTCTGGGTCCAAGAGCTTCTTCCATCACAAATGCTGCCAGCAATTTTACGCTCTATACTTTTCAAGTTGTTTCATAACAATTAATGCTTAGCCAAGAAAATTTGGAAAATAATACATTAGAACACATAATGAAAGTTTATGCTATTTAAAATGTTAAGAATTTTGCTAAAAATCTCATTATTGTGTGATGTACAATTTATCTAGCTGAAATGAGGAACCAGTTAACTCATCCAAAATGAACTTGGAACCGAAGAAAAATCTTTAAACCTAAGTGGATACAACTTTAAATGCTTAAATGTGAAACAATGTGACCCTACAATAGTACTATTTTTCAAGAGTTGAAAAAAAAAATCACAGGGCCAGCCCCATGGCATCGTGGTTAATTTTGGTGCACTCCACTTTGGCAGCCCGGGTCATGGGTTCAGATCCTAGGCACAGACCTATACCACTTGTCAGTCGTGCCGTGGCAGCGACCCACATATAAAGTGGAAGAAGGGCCGGCCTGGTGGTGCAGTGGTTAAGTTCACAAGTTCCACTTCAGCGACCTGGGGTTCCATGGCTCAGATCCTGGATGCAGACCTACGTACAACTTATCAAACCATACTGTGGCAGGCATCCTTCATATAAAGTAGAGGAAGATAGGCACGGATGTTAGCTCAGGACCAGTCTTCCTCAGCAAAAAGAGGAGGATTGGTGGCAGACGTTAGCTCAGGGCTAATCTTCCTAAACAAATAAAAATAAAGTGGAGAAACATTGCCACAGATGTTAGCTCAGGGTTAACCTTCCTCAGGAAAAAAAAATCACTTCTAGCTACCATTTATCTCGATCACTTAAATTTATTCTAAACCAAGTAAGGCAACTTATAAGATCAAATGATTCTGCTTAATGAATGGGAAACCTAAAGAAATTTTTAGTCACTGAGAAATGCTAGCTTCCCAGAGATTAACGGTTTCAGAGATAGTTTTTAAAAATGTTCATTCCTCTATATATATTTCACCCAGATTACTACCCAACCAAGGAACAGAGAGGGCTGGTGAATCAAATAGGAACACTTAACAAATAAGTGAAAGAGTTTAGGTTTGGATTACTGGGAAAAATTTTTTTTAATCAGTTATATAATTAATCAACAAGAAAATGCCTAATAAAGTGTGGACAGCCCACATCGGACTTGCAAAGATGACTAAAAACCAATTGTGCACTCATTAGCTTGACACCCATTTTGAGGGAATAAAAGCACCAACGTGAAGGGCCATCTTCTTTGCAAGTCCAATGTGGATGGTCTACTCCCTAAATTAGGGCTATGCGGGTACAGTATGCAGTTTATAGGCTACACAATTTTTATTGTTGTACACTTATGTACACTTTACAGGATTCATGCCTGGAAAAGTCTGAGAGACTGTGGAGGGCTACCTACTCAAACAGAACAAGGAGAAATGGCTGCACTGCACTGTTTTTGGCCTGGACAACTAAACTTTGTCAGGGCAAAGGATGCGAGGCTTTTTCCTATGGACTGGATGACAGCATAGGTATGGGGCCAGCTGAAAAAGGACTTCGTCCAATAGGGTTTCCTAGAGGCATTTAGATGTCTACACAGAGTTCATAGGGTGAAGAAACTAAAGGCTGGAAACTAAGCACTGAGAACAAGTCTTAAGCAGCTGGCTAGAGGTATTGACCATTGTAGCAGAGATTGCTAACTCATCAGCAGATCACAAGCTAGGCACACAACTAGACTAGTTAGGTGTGGCTATGTGACAGAGTTTTAGCCAAAGGAACATGAGAAAAAGTGACAGAGGTCACTTCCAGGCCTGGTCCAAAGAAATGTCCCACAGGTGCTTCTTCTTGCCCTTTCCACTCCAACTCCATGCAAAAAGCACAGGCATCTTTACTGAATACTTCTTACATACTCAATGCAACTTGAAGCTAGGTTCTTTTTCATACATTATCTTATTCCAACCTAGCTGTACTGGATGGTAACAAACCCAACTCATCAGATCCCGTCTCCAGAGAATTATGAATGCCAGGCAGACAGCAACAAATGGTTATCTTCTTCTGAAGATATGACAAAAAACTGAAGTCATCAGAGCTACTATCTTCTTGCAGGAGGGCACTGAAGAGTATCAATGACGCGGGACTATCAGTCCAGTTCTCCATGAAGCCTAGTACACTTTCCAGCCTGAAGAGCAAGGGGACCCAGAGTCGTTACCTGCTTGCTTAAACGGCTTCCTGATAACGCCTAACCATCATCTGAGGGTTGAGATGAGAAGCACCCTTAAACTGGGGGATACACGTACGGCTATAGTAAACAGGCTATCATAAGAAGCCACAAAATAAACTCTATCTCCCTTGAACAGCAATGTTATGATGTAGCACATAATTCAAAACAATATCAAACATGAGCATATTATGAAATTGCATGCAAAATTCACATGGATTTTTAAGGTAGAAGATTAGAATTCAAAGAAATTTCACTCTTCTCAGAGGCTAATTCAGGCTTTGTGTCCAGATATCACAGGAATGTTAATTTACCTCTATGGTTTACCAGTGGAAAAGTTGGAGAAGCACCAACCTATAGTAACTCAGAAGGGTTCTTTCACAGCAATCTGGAAGTCATTGAATGTGATTTTCTTTCTGATAGCCTATCCTACTAGACTTTAAGCTGCCCTAGGATAGGATCTCTTTCACCCTTCTTTATTTCCTTTGTAGTAAACTTAATAACGGCCCCCAAAGACAGCCAAGTCCTAACTCCTGGAACCTATGAATGAATGTTTCCTTATATGACAAAAAGGGTTTTGAAACTAAGTTACAGATCTTGAGATGGAAGATTATTCTGGATTATCTAGGTGGAACCTAAATGTAAGCACAAGTACCCTCCCTCATAAGGGGAAGGCAGGGGGAGACTTGACTACAGAAGAGGTGACATGATGATGGAAGTAGATTGAGCAATGTCCTTTGAAGATGGAGCAAGGAGCCACAAGCCAAGGAATATAAGCAGCCACCAGAAGCTGAAAAAAGGCAAGGACATGGATCTTCCCCTCCGAGCCTCCAGAAGCAACCAGTACTCAGAAAAGCAGTTATGCGTACTGATCTACTTTTGCTTTATGCTATCTACAGCAGTCTAAGGGAAGAATACAAACCAGACAAGCAAGACTTCTGCATTCACAGCGAATTCTGTCCTGAACCCTGCGTGAGCAGGTAAGAGGGCCACCTAGCCTTCAAGAGATACTGCACACTTAAGCGGTACTAGGCGGCATGTTACCACTGTTTTACATACATATCTGTCACATAGATATATGATAGTCTAGCCTCCACAGGAAAGAACTCGAAAAGCAGAAAGTCGTATGTAGTTAATATCAGTAATTTATAATCCATTATTTCATTCGATCCTCACAACTCCAGACAAGTCTGGTACTGATGTCAGTTCTGCAGGTGAGGAAGCTAAGACTGAGCAGGTGACTTGCCCAAAGGTTAGTAAACGGCTCCTACTCCGATGACTTTCTACTAGATCATCTTACCTCGGTAACATCAATTTACTTCTAGGTATGTCATATTAACTTTTAAAATAACTTCAAGTTAGGAAAGAAAACAGGAGCGAACATTTTACAAATAATACCAATTTTAATTTTACGTCCATGGAAACTCACCAAATGCCTCACTCAATTTAAGTTGTCGGAGACAAGCTGGAGAGAGCACGTGGACAAGTAACTTAACTTATGAGCGTTTCTTCGCGTGGAGATGGTAACAGTTAACAGCACCTACCCCTTTAGAATGCTGGGTGGATTAAATGAGACAGTACACGTGAAGTGCTAACACAGGAGCTGATCTCATAGTTCGTACTATACACCGCAGAACGTCTCTTCCCAAATGAAAACTTGCTCTCTGATCTCGAAAATTCACAAACCAGGAGATGGGTAGGAAAGAATGCGAGGGGCAGGGGAATAACAGGTCCTGGCGACCCTGCCTTGAACACCCGGCGAAGGGTGCTTCGCTCTTACTGAAACGTAACCCGGAAAAAGCGCTGAGCGCGGCGTCAGCGACACCAACCTAACCCGCCGGGCCGGGACAGCGCGGGTTTGACCCAGCGGCTCCGACGCCGGCACCAAAAGCCCCAACACCTGCCTCCCTCCTCCCAGCTCCTCCCCGTTTCCCTCGGCGCGCCTCGTGCTAACGGCTCAGCGACTCCGGATTGCCGGACTCAACCGGCACCGTCGCCGCCCATCGAGCCGGCTGCCCACCCCGACCGTGCGAAATATATCTCACCAGCAAGCCACAAACGGCACGCGCGTGAACGCGAGCTCAACCCCGGCGGAGAGGACGACCAGAACTCCACCCTCTGCCTCTCTGATTGGGTAAACGCGCCAAGGAAACTACAGAGGATTGGCCGGCAGCCGAGAGGCGGGCCATAGCCAGGGGAAGCGAAAGAGGCTGGACCAGGAGGCGGGAGGAGTTGCCGGAAGCTGGCCTCTCTCCGATCGGAACGGAAGCAGCATGTCTGCGCCTGCGTGGACGCAGCTTACGTACAGCGCCGCACACCACCGGCCCCTGCGTTACGTTAACAGAAATTTCAACGACTCATTGGTTGTGATAAAGGTTAGACTCTCCCGGCTGCATGGCCAATAAAGGGCAAGAATGAAGCGGGTTCCGCCTCTTCCTCGGGTGATTGGGTCCTTCCGTTGACGCTGAGCAACGTGAGTTCCTTTCAGTGTTTAGACGCTACTAGGCCTTCCACTGAGCCAAACTGTGATAGAGGATTGTTATGGTGACGAGGAAGCTTCTCCTGCGGGTGAGAGCTACTTAGTTAGAATCGGTGCCCAAGCACCCGCATACGCTCAGAACTTCCAAGGGTGACGTCAATACTGGAACGCGAAAGAACCAGTCCTTCACGCCTGCTTTGGCGTGGCTGTGTCATTGGCTGAAAAAGTTATCAATTTGTAGGTAACTCCTCCGCCGCCCAAGGGAACTCTGGGATTTGTAGTCCCGAACGCTCAAGTCCTTTAGCTTTCAATGGGCTTGTTGCTGCTGAATTTTTCCTTATTAACACTAGCTCACGTTTAGTGTGGTTTTGATGTGTTCCGTTGTGTCTTTTATCCTGTTTCTTATCAGCACCATTAAAGCCAAAGGACACTTAAGAAAACTGGAAAGACTTCACGTATGTTTGTAAAGATAATTATTAGTGTTTCAAATAACTTACTATTGTGCCTGACGCTCTGCTAGATCTTCGTAATTACTGTACGAAGTGGAGAGTAAAATTCTTGGTTTGTAAAATTTTTGCTATTACAACAAAACGGTCTTTGATTTGCATATTAGGGTCCATTCAAGAATATTTTCAAAGTACCCTGAATTTATCAATTACATATGCTATTTTGGCGCGAGTAGCAGCTGCTTACATAAATCAAATGTTAATAAGACAGGAAGCTGAAGTGGCTGCTATCTTCACAGGAAAATAGTGCCATAGTTAAAATGTCAAGCGTGACCAATTTCAGGAGGTACACGTATTGTGTATTATTCAATATTGTATTACGAAGTCCTTTTTCAGCCTTTATGGAAACATATGTTGGTTTAAGGCAGGTTTTTCCCTGCCTTTATTGAATCGTGAACTCTTTATTTTTGTGAGCCCGTTTAGTAATATTTCATCACTAAGGTGTTTAGCAAAAGTAAAAGTCAATCTATAAATACCGAAAACTTTTCCTGAGTGGACTTTCCTCTTTCGACAAACTTTTTCCTATTTAACATATAATGCAAACTGTTTCATTTGTGTAAGAAAACACAAGTTTTGAGATATATAATAGTTCTCCATTTCTAGATTAAAAATTAAGTACACTTTACAGGATTAAAGTCAAGCAAAAACTGCCTTTATGACTGATGCTTGGAATTATTGCATTTTTGTTTAAAAAATAAAATTATTTTTATAATTTTTTTGGTCTTGTTTCTAAGTGATAAGAGAAGGTTTCAGGTTGTTATTTGTAAATAAAACATGGGAGATATAACTTCTTTTTATTCTCAATATATGTAACAGCCAAATTGGGTGTAATCATCACTGTATTTCTCCTTTTTTATTTTTTTGCTGAGAAAGATGAGCCCTGAGCTAACATCTGTTGCCAATCTTCCTCTTTTTTTTGCTTGAGGAGGATTAGCCCTGAGCTAACATCTGTGTCAGTCTTCCTCCACTTTATATGTGGGCCACCATAGCATGGCTGATGAGTGTTGTAGGTCCGTGCCCAGGATCCAAACCCACAAACCCAGGCCACTGAAGCAGAGCATGCCAAACTTAACCACTAGGCCATGGAGCTGGCCCTTGTATTTCTCCTTTTACTGTTCTAGGTGATGTACTAAGTGATACATGTGGATACAAAAATCACAAAAAAAAAAAAAATGTGGAGGCAAAAATGCAGAATTATCAGTTTTAATGCTTTCCATTAACTAGCATTTTAATGGTATTTAGCTTTTGCTTTCTATTTTGAATCAATGGTCCCCATTTGGGATATAAATTAAATTCATACAGCTAAGAATAAAAGCCATTAAAAACTGCAGGTATTAAGACTGCCACTGTGGTTAGCAGTGTTGAGCAGAGTGGTAAATCAACTGAATGACTGAATCGTGAGCACATTTGGCTGAACTATATTGATTGTCTTAAGTGCTAACTCTTTTGGAAGTTCCCAAAGTGTTCCATTTTAAAAGAGAAAAACGTAAATAGCTATTTTATTTCTTGAGAATTTAAAAATAGAAATTGAAACAGGAACCATTGCTGCCTTTTTATTTTTTTACTTATTTATTTTTTTGCTGAGGAAGACTTACTCTGAGCTAATATCTGTTGCTAATCTTCCTCTTTTTTTGTGTGTGTGAGCCACCACCACAGCATGGCCACTGACACATGGTATAGGTCTGAGCCCAGGAACCAGGCCTGGGCTGCTGAAGCAGAGCACACCAAACTTAACCACTGGGCCACTGGGGCTGGCCCCGTTCCTGCCTTTTTAGATGTGAATCTTGGAATCACAATTCCAAGATTGTGGAATTCCAAGATTGTGATGATAAACAGTTTTATCATCAGTTGGGCAATAGTTTAAAAAATAACCTCAAGGTGAAATAAAGGCCAGATGATTCTTGAGATGCAGGAAGAGAATATTACAAACCCTATTTGTATTTACTTTTTCATCTTGAAGTTTTTCTTTCCATTTCTGTGTTTTAAAATATTGTATGCAGGATATAACAGTATAAACTTTTTGAAATCTAACTATATAAGAGTAAATGGTAAAAAAAAAACTTTATTGAGAAGTATGTGATCAGAAAAAGGCTGGAGGTGTGTAAGGCAGACTTTGTTCAAGGGGGACTACAATGGAAGGGTTTTGTAATAGGGGAGAGAGATTGGGCTTAACTCTGAATACAACAGGAAAAGTGGGAATTTATCACCAAAGAGCAGGTGTAGGGGTCAGTGGATAGAAAATTACCAAGAGGAAACATCGGGGTAATGGGGCTTCTTGCTAGATTGACCCAATAGTATTCTTGCTGAAAGCAGGCTGGGGTAATCAGACATCACCTGGGGGTAGTGAAGAATGAGGAACCCAATCAGATATCAAGCGAGGGAGGGGGATTCTGGTTAAACTGACTTAGAAGGATCCTTGCCAGAACTGGACACTACAAGAAAGGACATCTGAGCCCAAGGTCAGGACTAGTCAAAAAGAGAACACATATACACACACTCTCACTCCTATATACACGCAAAAACATTTGTATTTGCTATTATTAAAATATAAAGTCCAAATTTTACATAATACTATTTGGAAATACTTATGCTCAATCACTGTATCAGGGCTCAGCCAGAGAAATAGAACCAGTAGGAGATATATCTTAAGGAATTTTTTGCAAGGAATTCACTTACACAATTTGAGGGGCTGGCTGGGGGGCAAGTCTGAAATCTGTAGAGCACGCTGTCAGGAAAGACAGGCTGGAACTCTCAGGCAGGAGCTGAAGTTGCAGTCAGCAGAATTTCTTCTGGGAAACCTCAGTTCTGCTCAGGCCTGCCAGCTGATTGAATCAGGCCCACCTGGATTATTGAGGATAATCTCCTCTATGTAAAGTCTACTGATTATGAATGTTAATCACGTCTTCAGAATACCTTCACAGCAACACAGATGAAGAACTTCAGATCATTCATTTGACAGTGGGGATTTCAGGCTTGGAAGGCATTCCAGAGAACCATGTTTGACGTTTGTGTCTTGTATTTGTGGGAGTGGGTTAGTATAAGCATACAGATTGTAGAAACTAATCCCATTCTCCACTCTCTGGTGAAATACCTCTGAAAGGAACAGCCTTACCTTCCAACTCCATTCCCGCCTGCATCTCTAACTCTGCCTCATTTGGCTGGCTGGTCCTTGAGACCCTGGCCTAACAGCCTACGTTAGAAGCCTCTGGCTCCATTCCTAAGCACCAACTTTTGAATTCCTTGCCCCACTTTTGAATCCTTTAAGGTTTCCCAATACCTGAGGCACATGCCTAGGCATGCCTGCCTCTACTATGTAAGGAGCACTTCGTGGGAAGCTGCCAGCTCTGGAGCTTTTGAAAATGTCACCAAGACTGCCCTTGAAGCCAGAGGGTGGGGTGGTAGTGAGAACATCATGTGACAGGTGTCAACTAGTACCAGCCATCATGCCAGACTGTTTTTTTAAGATAATAGTGATGCTCCAATTCCTTTAGTTTCAAGATGGACTTTACTGTTAGCCCTTTTAGTTTAGACACATGAAAGTTGGGGAACAGGCAGGACTGGTACTGAAACTGAAAATTGTGTTAATCAAAAACAAAAAACCTCTTCACAGAGCTGCTCTCAAGTGGTGAATTGACTGGTTTAAGCTTCTGTTCTCTTCCTGCCACTTTGAAGTTAGAAAGAATGAACAAATAGTAAAATAGCACATTAAATGAAGTTAAGAGGAGAAGAGAAAAAGTCCAAGTATTTGACAAACTAGTGTCTGAGTCTTGTTTAATTAAGAATCAGGACCACAGTTTATTTTAAGCAGAGAAGTATGGTTAGGACCAAAAGGAGCAGCTTAGGATCTTAATAAATGCTATGAAAATAAATTCACTTTTCTTGAATAAGTTATGAAAGTGCCTCTTTGCTCATGCACGTGAAGTTGCCTCAGGGCATATGCTACAAGATTAGCTCTAAATGGACAGAGCTGAGAGAGTTATTGAATTGCTAAGGTGAATGCCATAGTTACAGGCAGGATGACAAAAAAGGATGTTTGCGGAGCCCTTTAATTGTTGAAAATGATCCTTGAAAAAAAATTTTTTAAAGATAGCACTAGGAACATACAACCACCAGGAAGTGGAATCAAAGAAATTTAAATGGTGTTGATGGAAGTTATAGGCAAAGTAGAGCCGTGTAATAAAAAGACTATTGATGTGAACTTATGTGAAATACAGACTATTTGACTATTCTGATATCCTTAGGATTTTTATTTTTTTCATGTGATCTCCAACTGACGTATGTGACAGTATAGTACAAAACTATTTATCTGAGCTGTAAAAGAATAGGAAAGCATTCTGTTTTCTTTTGCAGGATTTCTGGAAATTTTAGCCCCCCAAGTCAAATACCAATGGTGTCCTTACTCATTGTCTGCTTGTTTTTGGATTCACGTATTGTTGACTCTCTCTCATCTCCTATCCTAGAAAACTGTATAGTAGGAGATTGGATTTAATTTTCTAAGCATTATATTAAGTAAATTTCCTTGCCAGATAACATGATAGCCTAAGTTGCACCAAGCATTATAAAGATGAATCTGATCATGATTGCCAGCATCTTAATATCTGAGCAATAATAATATCACATTGCAATAAAGCCATGTTTTCTTTCATTAAAAAAAAATACATTGTGTGGCTGGCCTGGTGGCACAGTGGTTAAGTTTGCACATTCTGCTTCCGTGGCCTGGGGTTTGCCGGTTGGGATCCTGGGCGCAGACCTACACACCACTTACCAAGCCATGCTGTGGTAGGCATCCCACATATAAAGTGGGGGAAGATGGGCACAGATGTTAGCTCAGGGCCAGTCTTCCTCAAAAAGAAAAAAACTGGTGATGAAGGAGATAAAATAGAGTCACAGCGAGGGTTGGCAGCTTGAGTAAGTTTGTAATGAGATGATTGCAGATGATTGCTCTCAGGCTGATGAAGTGAAAGTTTAGAAGAGAAAAGTAACATTAAGTAGATTAAGTCTCAGTCATGAATATATTAATGTAATTAATTAGCATTTTCTCACCCTTAAATTCAAATATTGAAAATCGACACATGATAGTTGTTGGTTTGTACTACAAAATTGACTACTCTTGATAATCCTTTCCCACTTGTAGCATATAATTATTTTTCCCACAAATCTTCCACATGAAAAAAAATTACATTTCAAAAAACTTACTTGACTAGTACTTAGAGCAGCATGAGCAGTGAAAAGAAAACTGTTTCTTTCAAAAAGCAAAATCATAAATACCAAGTACAAGTGGGATAAATTATAACCGTTCCCCCCGTCCCCCCAATTCTCTGAGAAGGACAAAACAAATCTCCCTCTTTGCCTTCTAGATGTGGTGACTGCCTCTTTGATAGGCTGAGATAAGGAAGAGCAGGGATTTTGAAGTTTTGCTGGGTCTTTGAGTAGACAGGTCGTAGGCCTAGAGGTAGATGACCCTGTAATGTGAAATGGTCACCATTACGGTCATTCCTTATGCACAGGAGGCCTCCAGGCATGATTAAGAAACTGGAGGATAAAAAATGAGGAATGGAAACCACTCTGCAAAAATAATATAAAGTACTACATCTGTTATGGCCCGGAATTTACATAAAATGCATTTTATTTAGAAAATGTTTCTCCTTAATATAAATTCAACAAATACTATTGATCACCTATTATGGGCCTGGTACATTTTGGGTCCTGGAGATAAAATGTTAAACAAAACAAAGTCTCCGCCTTCATGCAGCTTGCTCTCAAGTTGGCAGACAGACTGTATCTGTAATCTATATTAAAAAGTATATAATGTAATTTCAGCTAATGGTAAGTACGATGCAGGGTAGAAGATCAAATATGTAAGTAACGCTGGTCTGGCCAGCTTGGGATACTTGGTTTGGTTTGGTTTCACATCCCCTGTCCTCCCTTGTATTTGCTCTCTTCCTTCCCTGCCTCACTTCCCTTTCCTGCTCACGCCAACCTCCTTGATGCTCATCTTCCCAATAAAGTGTTAGTACATAAGCCTTAGCTTGTGAGTATGTTGCCATACACCCCTCCCTTCACCCGCCCCATCTTCAATCAGAACATGGGCCAGCCTTAGCCTTGTCATAACTAGTGTGATGCCTTTAGTTGCTGGATCGTGGGAAGGTCTGGGAGGTGCTAGGATAGCAAGAGCACGGGCTGCACTCAGGGTCTGGGGCAGCAGCTATTTACTTGCCAGCAAAGAGGTAGAATGTTTCAGCAATTGGTGTAGTCATGCTAAATTATATCCGCGGGAAAGCAGCCCTGGTGCTATGAAGAAAAATAAAGCAGACCAAGAGGATGGAGAGTGATAGAATAACTCTGTATTGACTCTGTGCTTTTTCTGAGAAGTATAGTGTCCTTGAGAGGTGTGTGTGTGTGTGTGTGTGTGTGTGTATGTGTGTACACTCACACACACGCAGATGTTTTATACAATAGTTATTTGTTGGATGACCAGACAGCATGGGAGACATCTGTTTAGCCCACACTGATGGAGAGACTTCGTTTGGCACAAGACCTAGGAGTGCCAAAGCCAACCTAAGACTGTTCTGCTGAAACTGCCTTTGTGTTGTTCTAGACTGAATAATTCGTATTTTAGGATATATATTACAGTGAGTTATTGTTTCCTATAGGTTGAACTGGTATGACAGGGAGACAGACAGAGACAGATCCTAGTGCAAGACAAAAACCTTGTGGGTGGCTGTTTTCTGTGTCTGTTTTAAGGGGAGCAGAGGTCGCTAGAAGGAGATTGGGAACCTCAGGAGAGCCCTTCTTTCTGAGGCTGATCTCTGCCCGTGCACTTCGTCACATGCTCTGAGGCCTTGAATCATTGATTGCATCCTCACTTTGTTTTCAACCTTTTCCTCAGTTCTACCTTTTCCTCCTTCTGACAAATATGTAAGTCTCTTCCATTCTACAAAAAACTTTCCTGTGACCCTGACTACCCACTGATTCATTCCATTTTCTATAGTACCTTATATGCTGCCACTATTTCATCATCTCACCTTCCTTCTTCACTCTGCTAGAATGTAGCTTTAGTCTCTAGGTTTCCATGAAAACTTTTCTCTCAGGTCACAAATCAACTCTTAATTGCCAAATCCAAGGGCTTTCTCTACTTTTGTCTGACAGAACCTACCTACATTTGAAAATGTTGACACTCGCCATCTTGTGAAAGACCACTGTCCTTTGGTTTTCTTTCATCCCAGTGCTCTTTCAGTCCCTTTGCCTCCTCCTAAGTGTCAGCGTCTCCAAAGTCCCACAGAAAATTTTCTCCACCTTCTGTGTTCGCTCTCTCAGTGCCTTCACTATCCCAGTCAACCACACTGAAAGCCTTAACATAATTTTTGACCCTCAGCTTAACCCTCTCCATTCAGTCACACATTGATAGTTCCTGAGAGAGGAAAGAACAACGTGGTCACGCACCATTGCTTTCCCCACTGCCGCTCTCCTAACTCAGCCCCTCATGGTTTGCTTGCACTTTGCAATAGCTTTCAACCAGCTTTGTCTGCCTCCATTTTCTCCCTTCTTCAGCCTGTTCTCTATAAAGTCACCAGTGTTTTATCTTTCAAGAAGACAGAGCAAATCCTTAACTCTGCTACTTAAACCTTTAGTGGACTTATAGTTTTATAAGGTGGAGTAACACAAGAATTTCTCTCTGCTTCCTCCCATTTTCTAAAGTGATCATAAAGGAATGAAAAAACATAACCCAGAAGGACCAAGCAAACACGAGAAAAGAAAGATTTTAACGGGTTTATAGAAGATGGAAATTGAAAGGAAGAGTGGTAATTGACTTAGCATAATGGAGGAAGTAACAATTTAAGGAACAAAAAATCATAAATGTTAATGAAAAGCAAGTTAATTAGCCCTGAAGAACCCCTCAGAGGCTCAGTACTTATTGGCAGCAAGTCCACAAGATGGCATGAGACCTAGGGCCGAAAGTCTGTCTTTGAATCCTAATTCCCCTCTCCCGTCCCACGGATCCTCACCTCGAAAAACGAACAGACCAGCCAAGGATTTCAGATGTTGCAGGAAAACCCTTCCATAAAACAAAGACGACCTGGAGAAAATGGGGTCAATGGAGGGAAAACTTTAAAATAATTGTTATTATACTCATAAAGATAAGAGTTTGCATCCATAAAAGAATAACAGCCATGTCTATGTGTGTGTCTATATTATATAATGTATATTATTTATAATATATAATGAGCTTCCTTAATAACTGATATATTTATACTAATTGTATATAATATCTAATCATATCAAGTAACAAGAAAGAGTTTGATATACATTATATATATATAACATTGGTTAACAATAGAATGCTTTTGGAAATAAAAAAACACAGAAAGTAGAATAAAAAGCAAAGAGATGGAAAATAGAAGAAAAAAATTTTTAAAGAATCAGTTTAGGAGTTTCAATTAATATGAGATACAGAAAGAGAGAAGAGAGAAAATGGAGGAAAGGCATTTATCAAAGGAATAATACAAAAATGTGTCCTAGAACAGAAGGACATGAGTCTCCATTGTGTCCCCAAAGAGTGAATGTAAACATGCATAAGGTATCTTATTGTGAAATGTCGGTGTCCCAGGCCTACAGAGAAGATCTAAAGAGCATCCATAATAACGAGGGGATGGGCATGGCAGTATGAAGTCCTCATCCACCATGGCGGGAAGTCAATATCTAAAATGAATTGAAAAGTAACCCTACAAGAACATGTTTAGAAATAAAGCTTTACATTTGAGTAACCAGCTAGAAGAGTCGCGGGCGGTTGCCTGGTGAACAGGACAGCGGGGCAGAGCGGGGAACCGCTGTTATAAGCCTTTTAGCACCATGTCTTTTGAAAACTCTAGACTTGTATTACTTTGGAAAAAGGCTGTGTTAACAGAAACCTTTCTAGTTTCCCTGCTCCCTTTTGCCTACAAATCAACCTTAAATCTCCACAGCAGGCTCTTTAAAATCAGGCCTCACCCTGCCTTCTGTTCCCATTTGTCAACCTCTCTCCGCAGCCTCATAGATCCTGCACGCCAATCACTCATTCCTTCAAGAGCCTGTATTGAGCACCTACTGTGAACTTTGTATATCCATCTTTCTATACTGTGGGGATAGAAAGATGGATAAGACACCTTCTCCATCCTCTCTGAAATATCTAATGGCAGAAACAGATGCATAAAAAATAAACACGCTTCAGTGAATTTGATGTGTAATTAAAAGTATGGGCAATGACCTATTCTATGGGAATCCAAAAGAAAGAACAATGTGTTGCCCAAGTTTGTCCTTCACTCAAAGCTCCATGCCCTTGATAACGCTGGCTTGTGTGTTTGGATTTTTTGTATCCATACAGAAGGACGACATGAAACTTTCTCTTACTGGTCCTACCTCTCCCTCCTCCCAGAAACGAAGGCTTTTTCTTCCTTGCTCCCCCAATCACTTTGCCCATTACACTCTGATTCTGTTTCACTCGGGAAGCATTGTAACATAATAATTAAGAACTCCAGCTCTGGATTCAAGAAGACTCTGGCACTTCCTAGATATGTGACAGGGCAGGCCGTATGTCCACTTAGCATCCAGTTGCTTCATTTCTTATACGAGACGGTAGAACCACTGATAGAATAGAGTTGTTCTGAGGATTATGTGAGATAATGCATTTTAAATGCTTGGAACATAGAATCTATTATGGTCATGTTGGTTTCCTCTATTGCATACATTCCTGAGGAGGACAGGGAGTGTGTTTGATCTGACTTTTTGTCACCAGCATCTGGCCCAGAGCTTGACACCTTCCAGGTACATGTTTGCTATGATGAGGCAGGAAGAAAGAAAAGGTCTAAGCAGACTTAATGGAGACTATGGGACCTGAAGTGGGGTTAAAGGATGGATAACATCTAGCAAGGTGGTAGGAGTGGCTAGTGCAAAAGTGTATCATTGGGAATAAGTGTGTGGGAGCCAGTGAGGCGATCAGCCTGTCTGCAGAGGATGAGTGCTGGGTCAATGGGAGATAAGATCAGTAGAGGGATAAAGTTGTAAGCATGAACACAGGCTGAGGTGTTTACACCTGACATGGTAAAGAGGGACTCTGTCTTACTCTTGGGCAAGAATAATATGACAATACCGATACCTGAGGAAGGTTAGTGTGTAAGTTAGCAAGATGCAAAACTGAATTCTTGGCCTGTTTCCTTCCCACATTCTCCACTCTTAATGAGTCACCACACTTGGCATGGAGATAAGTGAGGAGCATGCATCTGAGAAGTTTTAGCAAGAGAAGAAAAAAAGAGAAGGGTCAATGGCTACCTGTAAAGAGCAGCAGAGTCAAGCAAAGATAAATTTGAAAGGGAGAGCAGATTTAAAACACAACACAATTTTTTAATTCAGCAAATACTTACTGAAAAAAATACTTACTGGGCTGGCCCCGTGGCCGAGTGGTTAAGTTCGCGCGCTCCGCTGCAGGCGGCCCAGTGTTTCGTTGGTTCGAATCCCGGGCGCAGATATGGCACTGCTCGTCAGACCACGCTGAGGCAGCGTCCCACATACCACAACTAGAAGGACCCACAACAAAGAATATACAACTATGTACCAGGGGGCTTTGAGGAGAAAAAGGAAAAAAATAAAATCTTAAAAAAAAAAAATACTTACTGAGCATCTGTTACATGCAAAACACTGCTGAGTACTGTGGTGAATCCAGAGTCCCTTCTCTTCGAGTAGAGGGGATGAAACAGGTACACAAATCTCCTTGTGCAAGAAGGAACATAATACTGGGAGAGACACAGAGGAGAGAGATGACGAATGAAGAAGACAGCATTCTAGACCAGCATTTCTCAAACTTTTTGATCTCAGGACCCCTCTACACTCTTGAAAATTATTGAGGACTCCAAAAAGCTTTTGTTTATGTGCATTATGTCTATCGATACTTAGCATATTCAAAACTAAAACAAAATTTAAAAATATTTACCTATTTTTGGGGCCAGCCCAGTGGCTCAGTGGTTAAATGCACACGTTCTGCTTCTCAGTGGCCCGGGGTTTGCCGATTCGGATCCGGGGTGCGGACATGGCACCGCTTGGCAAGCCATGCTGTGGCAGGCATCCTACATATAAAGTAGAGGAAGATGGGCACGGATGTCAGCTCAGGGCCAATCTTCCTCAGCAAAAAGAGGAGGATTGGCAGTAGTTAGCTCAGGGCTAAAAACAAAAAAAATTTGCCTGTTTTTAAGTAACAATATTAAACCCATCTCATGTTAACGTAAATAACATATTTTATGAAAAATATATTTTCTGAAACAAAGTAAGAAGAGTTGCTCTGTTTTACATATATGCAAATCTCCTTAATGTCTAGCATATGGAAGATAGCTGGGTTCTCATAGGTACCTCTGCATTCAATCATGTTGTTTTGGTTTAAGTATTTGAAGAAAATCTGGCCTCACACAGATATGGAGCAGGAAAAGGGAGGAATTCGCAGACTCCTTGAATGGGTCTTGGGCACCCCCCAGGGTCCTAGGTCCACATTTTCAGAATCGTTTTTCTAGAAGGTGATCAGTTCTTTACCCCTCTAGTTAAGATCCATTTGTTAGGTAACTACCACCATTCCGAACACCAGTGGGAGCTAATAGAAAGGAAGTGGAAAACTTGTTGGTTATTTAAAAAAATAATACCCCTCCTTTTTTGTTTTTTAAAGATTTTATTTTTTCCTTTTTCTCCCCAAAGCCCCCCGGTACATAGTTGTATATTCTTAGTTGTGGGTCCTTCCAGTTGTGGCATGTGGGATGCCGCCTCAGCGTGGCTGGATGAGTGGCGCCATGTCCGCGCCCAGGATCCGAACTGATGAAACACTGGGCCGCCTGCAGCGGAGCGCGCGAACTTAACCACTCAGCCACGGGGCCGGCCCCCAATACCCCTCCTTTTTAAAAAAATAGGTAATGCAAGCACATAGTTCAAAAAGTATACATGAAAAGAAAATCACCCTTCTACCCCCGTCCCTCAACGACCCAGATTCCTACACAGGAGGCAACCAGCATAACCAGTTTTTTGTTTTTCCTGCCAGAAGTATTCTATGCCTATATCAGCACATGGTCTACAACAGCCACTTAACAATATACCTTAGAGATTTGTTCATATACACATACAAAACATACATTATTTAATAATGCTGCTTATTGTACATATAGCATAATTATTTAATTTTCTGTTATTGCAAACAATGCTGTAAAAATCCTTGTTCATGCATCTTTATGCAATACACAAGTATACCTTCTGTATAAATTATTAGAAACAGAATTGTTGGGTCAAAGGAAGGTGCATTTTACCTTTTGATAGCTTTTGCCAAACTCGACCTCCATAAAATATCTATTTCTCCAACCCTATACAGCGCACTGTATTATAAAATTATTTTAGCTTTGTCATCAGATAAATGAACAAGTGCTATTGCATTATAGTTTTGGTTTGCATTTCTATTGTTATTAGTGTTTTTCCATTTCAATGATTTATTTCTTGCTCATTTCTCTATTGGATCATTGGTTTTACTGATTTGTAGAAACATTTTATATCAGAAGGCAATGCTGGAAATGGGAGATTCTGGCAAGCTTGAAGATATAGTATGAAGACACCAGGCAAATATGGGACAGGGTGTGCACATAAGGAAAAAGACACTGAAGGCAGGTGAAAGGATGTAGCAGACGAGCTTTTGCTGTTTCACATGTTTTATAGGCCCGTGCTCCCTGGGCGTTACTGACCGGTGCAGTGATCTCCAAGATGGAGCTTGCAAGGTGACTCACTGAAGTTCAGCACGAAAATATTAGAACTTGTATTTAAATTTCTTTTTAATCTAAAAACAGAAAATTAACTTTTATTAATATTTAACATGTGGAATACCACTTGCATCTTTACTCAGTCTGAAGGTCAGATGGTCAGATAAGGTGGTGGCTATTTAGGAACAAGAGCAGGAGTTCAGTTTGTGTCACCCTTAAGTGTTTGCTCCATTTTAGCACATTGTGACACACTGTACAAGGGTAAAATAAAAGATTTACCAATTATGTCTAGTTTTAACTAAACTAACCTCACAAAATGGGTGTCGGTGCCCTGCCAAGATCCTCCTTACTGGTCATTGCACCCATTCCCCTTAAGCTGTGAGCCTTGGCTGCTAACAGCTTGTAGCTGTACCCTTCTGCTTGAGAGAATTGCCCTTCAGCCATGGGGGCTACCTAATCAGGGAGGCTGTACCCTACCACCACCCTCGCACCCCTACCCCAGGCGGCCTGTAGCCAATCATTGCGTGATAATGGGAACCGAAAGGCTTGCCTCCTTTCCTGGACGTGAGACAGCGCCGTGGTGCCAGCCAGGCTCCAGAGCTCCTTGTGGGATCAGATGGAGGATAACCTTCAGCCGAACCCACGTCTTTGCTAGCCCCTTCCCCTATCCTGTTGTTTCCCTCATTCCCTTTCAGGTTTCCTCTGAGATCACTCACTCAAAAAGCACTGGCACAAGAAACCTCCTCTAAGACTCTGCCTCTCGAGAACCTGGCCTAAGACAATGAGCATATGATTTTAAAACGGTCATGCAGAGAAGACGAGAATTGAAAAGATTAATAATAAAAGCAAAAGCAACAACAAAAGGGCAAAACTAGATTTTTTTCCTACTTCTAGTGCAATCTCTTCTTCGCCAAAATATGTGATAAAAAATGACAGTTTAATGAGATCTAACAAAAAAGTCAGCTAAAAGAACTAGAAACTGTAAAGACTATTTGAAATATAGATTTCTGTCCGCTTTTCTAACAAATAAATCTTGCCTTAGTGACTATAATGGTTTCAGATATCAGCTAATGATAACATAAAGACACTATCAGCAAGATGTTTAAAATCTATGCATCTAGAATATGAAGCTGAATTTCAACAGTGTTTTCAGTGATATCATGCAACACTTTATACAATTTCACTAAATTAAGTGATAAATGTTTAGAATTCTAAGATTTCTTCTGAAGTTTCTTGCTTAACAGTGAAAGATAAAACAAAACAAAAATAGCAACAACCGAAAAGAAACCAGCTCATACGCCACTGGGGAAATATTTCTTCCCTGTCACAGTTAAAATAGCTAAAATAACTTGAAGAATTTTTAAAAAGAGACAAAATCACATTCTTTAGGTAACATACACTAAAGGGAATATGCATAGAAAATATTGTGGAAAGTTGAAGAAACAAGGATTAGAACAAATTATGAAGTGCGGGAGGTTCATATTCATTTGAATGAAAGTATAAGTGTTTCTAATATGTCTCAGCTCATGGTATTTGTTAAATTCTGGGTCAATAATGAAACATAGGAAAAACGATTTTTCTTAAGTTATTAAAAGTATCCCAGAGAGGTTATGTTTTCATTATGTTTATAAATGACTTCTTTAATAAAAACAATTTTTCATGGGAAAACAAAATTGATTCGTTTTAGTGGAGCAACTGATTTCAATAGAATAAATGAATTTTCTGGAATATGGTTACAGTGCTAATAATACATGTCAAATCATATCACTGGATTCTTCATCGGCAAGTTATAATAAGAAAGTTGGGGCCAAACTGTTCAAACTTCTACAGGTTATCATCAACCTAGTTATTTTAATAAAAACAAGACTTTAAAATGTTAGTGTCAACACTTTACAGTACTTTTTAATTATCTGTAGAATGGACATAAAGTTTTTTCATACAACAAAGATAGGTTCACTGATATTTTGTGGCAAAATACTTAAAAGAGCTGCCAAAGTGAAAATGAGCTACACATTTTCATTTTACAAGAAGGAAAGTGTTTCAAATTTCCTGTCCTTTCCTGTACTGACAAATGGCTCTCTGTAAAATGCAGTGTTGGCAGATATTTTGGGGAACAGAAAAAAGGAACTCTTTATCTTTTCCTTCAAGATAACAGTGACCTTTTAACAATGTGTGGAAAAGTAATTGCTTTTCAAAAGCAAGTACAATTTGGGGCCAGCACGGGGTGTAGTGGTCAAGTTGGTGTGCTCTGCTTTGGCGGACTAGAGTTCTCTGGTTCAGATCTTGGCCGGGGACCTACACACCGCTCATCAAGCCATGCTGTGGTGGCATCCCACATAGAAGAACTAGAAGGACTTACAACTATAATATACAACTATGCACTGGGGCTTTGGGGAGAAAACAAAAAACAAAAAAAGAAGATTGGCAAGAGATGTTAGCTTAGGGCCAATCTTCGTCACCAAAAAAAAAGGCAAGAATAATTTGAAAACACTTTTGGAAATGTTTCTATCATTCTGTGATTTTATTGCTGAAAATGACATAAGTTTGTCACCTATAAAAATTCAAAATTTGTGCCGAAATTTGGAAACAGAATTGTCAAACTTGTTTGAAAATTTTCCAAATGAAGAGTTACAGTGGATTTTTAATCCATTTGTTAGATATAAAAATGCAACGTCTTCTGATTGACATTAGGGAAGATGGATATTTCTAATGGATCAACAAAAATCTTTCCATGATTAGGATATAAGACAGAACAAGTGAGTATCCTGATGTTGCACTACTTCCCTTTGAATCTTAGTACCTTTATGAGGTATGTTTTTCATTTTGCTTGACTGATATTTCGCTATAAATCAATAGGCTTTCAAGTGTAGATGATATTAAACTTCACAACTCACTACCGATTAGTTTAGGACTTCTTTATCAAGGACAGTGAAAGTTGGTAATGTTACTTCCTGATTTCGCAAAACTCCAGCATATCGTTTGAATAGCTGCAAAGAAATAGAGAAGTTCTTTTTCTGGAAAAAACAACTATTGTTCCACTCTTCTGTGGTTACATATATCACTAAATTTTCAAAATATAAATGTTATTTTGATTCTAGTGAGAGCATTCTATTCATAAGATAAAAATATTGAGACAAGTAGTCTAGAAATACCACGTACAGAAATAGAACAAAATCTTTTTAAGAAATGTCAACTTGTATCACCAGAATTTGTATTGAATGCTTATTTAAAACATTTATTTAGGTGCTGGCCCCATGGCCGAGTGGTTAAGTTTGTGCTCTGCTTCGGTGGCCCAGGGTTTTGTTGGTTCAGATCCTGGGCGCGGACATGGCACCTCTCATCTGGCCATGCTGAGGTGGCGTCCCACATAGCTCAACCAGAGGCACTCACAACTAGAGTACACAACTATGGACTGGGGGCCTTGGGGGAGAAGAAGAAGGAAAAATAACCATTTATGTATTGAGAACCTTGAAAAAGTTAGCATATGTAGGTTAAGGTCTCACCAACATTACTAACGATGCATTGGTAGATAGATAATATTGGAAATTACCATCAAAGCATTAGTCACGGTAGAGAGGAATGCCTGCGTAAGTCTGGCAACAAAGATTAATTTCCAATCTGGTAATAATATATATCAGCCTTTTATAGTTTGCACTGGTAGTTAATTATTAACAGTTGGGAAGTCTTCATCCTCTTGTTATTGATTTGTTTTAGACCTGGAAAAACATTCCTCTCCTCCGCTCAGTTCCTAATCAGGTGAGATACTTTACTGGAGTCTTAGGCTCCAATAGCGTAGAGAGGTGTGTGTTTCTTTGCAGCTGTTCTATACTTTTGCAGTTATTCTGGTACTGATTTGGGGGGGGGGGAGGGTTCCTTCGATAGAAATGTTTTTAAAGTGAAGTATTTCAAATGGAGGACTTTAAAGATGGCTTGCCTAGCAGAAAATCAAATGCCGATTTGAAGATCTGCATAATTTCAGTTTGTTCAACCTGCTCTAGAAGAAACTGAGTTTATTAAGTGCACGTCATTGAATGCACTAGATGCAGTTTTATATGAACTTTTGAAAACGTTCTTTCTCTCTCTTTTCTTTCAAGCCAAACTATGATTTATGAGGATTGTTATTTTTGAGGCAAGAGAAATTATTGTCTTATATTGACAGTTTTTCCATAAAACACTGTCAATTTAAATGTTGATAAATTTTAGGAGGTTAGGAACGCAGTAGTTTATGCTATTGGTGATTGTTAATAAACATCAGCGATCTGTGATTTTACATTGCAGTAATTGAAATGTGGATTTAAAAAAGAAAGAGAATAATAATGTACCTGCATTTGATTGGTAGCAATGAATTTAAAACAATTTGAATTTTTTTCCAGTTTTATTGAGAAATCATTGACACACATCACTGTATAGGTTTAAGGCATACAACGTGATGGCTTGATTTACATATATTGTGAAATGATTACCACAATAAGTTCAGCTAACATCCATCTTCTCACATAGATACAATAAAGGAAAAGAAAGAAGAAAAGAAAAAAGCAAAAAATTTTCTCCTTGTGATGCGAACTCTTAGGATTTATTCTCTTAACAACTTTCCTGTGTATCATATAGCAGTGTCAGCTATGGTCCCCATGGTGTACATTACAGCCCTAGTACTTATTTATCTTATAACTGCAAGGTTGTACCCTCTGACGATCTTCCTCCAATTCCACCTCGCCTCATCCTCCACCTCAGGTAACCACAAGTCTGATCTCTTTCTATAAGTTTTTGTTTTATTTTTTTTAATTTAGATTCCACATATAAGTGAGATCATAAGAAAAATTTTAAATGAATTGTAAATATGTTGAAGACCTGAATTGAAAACAATCATAAACACTATTGACCATTGCAAGGGTACGTGATAATTCTAAAGTACAGATCTAGAGACTCGATATAGTTACAAGACAAATTAAGGGCAGAGTTCAGAAGGAGAAGCAAAGATGTGACTCTTAAGGTTGTTGTTAAAAATGCTTTGCAATTGATGGTGCAGATAACCATTAAACCCATGTTATCATTTTTGTTATAAATAAAATGATTACTAAAGGGCATTTTCAATTTTTTATTTTAAAAAAACCAAAAATAAATGTTCTTGGCCAGTTTTACAAACATGAATCACACAATTATTGATCTGAATGGTGGGGTTCTGCTTTGGCCTTCTTCCCTGGCACACATAGAGTTGGCAAGTGGGAGGCTGTCACTTCCAGCCTCATGTGCATCGCACAGATTGACCAGTAGCCAGGACCAAACCACAGTCAGCAGAGAAAGTGAGGGAGGGCCTTGCGTAGTGAGCACAGGTTCAGCAGAGTCAACTCTATGACATGTAAATGCTGGCTAGATAATCTATTTTCTGACACTGTGTTGATATTATATGAGGATCCAGATTTTAATTACTTTAGGTAAAGACCTTAAATAATTACAAGGCTGAAAGGGAGAACTCGGCAAGAGAATCATGCTTTCTAGATGAAGAGATCTTTTTAAATGATCTGATTATTTTGAAATGTATAATATGTATTTAATAGAGTAATGTAATGGATGTACAAATAAATTGTGGTAAAAACGGGAAGAATTTTTGCAGGGCACATGTTACAAATGGATGGTGAGCCAAAAATTCAACAAAGCAGTATGTTCCTTAGACAAATGTGTCAGAAATTACTGCATGCAGTTTCGATGTCTTACCAATTGGCTCTGGGGCCTGATATTTCGGAGTTCAAGCCAGGGAGGGTTAGAGAGAGGAGTTCTCTCACTTAGGGGGATTGCTGGCCCCCAACATGAGTAATCATCTTTCCTCCAGCTCAGAGCCTTCTTAATAGACCACAGCTGGCCAACAGACCACACTACCCTGAAAAGACTTTTAGTTGCTCTAACCCCCAGAAAGGGTCCGGCAGTACAGAATCTAGGTCAGGCAGACTAAGTGTATCAGTAACTTAATAACTATGTTGCTTATTTAATGAGAAAGTGCCACTCTAATATAGTAACTCCAGTGTGCCTTCGAATCTCCTGGTGGGCTTGTAAAACAAATTGCTGGGTCCCAACCCCCGGGGATTTGACTCAGTAAGTCTGAGCTGGGACCCGGGAATTTGCGTGTCTCACAAGTTCCCAGGTGGTGCTGATGCTGCTCGTCAGGGTACCTGAAAGTCACTGTGGAGGTAGTTTAGCTCATCCCCTTGGCATGGTTCCCTGATGTTTTCTCTCGGTTTGACAAATGTGAGATAAAAGCTAGACTAATGGTACTAAAGTTTATTGCTTAAGATCAGGTGCTACAAAGTCATTTGATGGATATTGTTAGCTTTAAGTTTTACATTCTTCATGATTCAGATGCAGCCTAATCTTAGATTTAATGTAGATTTTGAAAAACTGTATACAACAAGGGCCAGCCTGGTGGCACAGTGGTTAAGTTTGCACATTTGGCTTGGGCGGCCCGGGGTTCACTGGTTTGGATCCCGGGTGTGGACCTATGCACTGCTTATCAAGCCATGCTGTGGCAGGCGTCCCACATATAAAGTAGAGGAAGATGGGCACAGATGTTACCTCCGGGCCAGTCTTCCTCAACAAAAAGAGGAGGATTGGCAGCAGATGTTAGCTCAGGGCTAACCTTCCTCAAAAAGAAAAAAAGAACCAAAAAACTGTATACAACAAAATCAGTTCTAGCATGTAGTATCTAGCAATTTCACAAATCTGTAAACCTCAGAAATGTACTTACTGCCTCATTCTCCAATTTCTTCTTTTCCCCCTTCACTCATTATAATTTGGCTAGTGCACTAGTACATGTACTATTGAAATTGTTTTCTTAAAGGTAAACAAGAAGCCCATCATGAATCTTTCTACTACCATTTGACACTGTTGATCTCTTTTTTTTCCTGGGAACTCTCTTCTCCCTTTCAGTCTTGATTTTAGTCTCTCCTCCCTTTCATTGGCTCCTTACCTTCCACCTCCTCTCCCCTTTGCCCTTGGCAGGCATCATTAATTGATCATAGCACTCCTGTGGACAAAATTTGAATAATTCTTCATGACACAGCCCTTCAGGAAAACACTCTTAGTTGATTGGCATCTGTTGTTGAGATGAAACATGGATTGTGAAGTCTCAACTCTCTCCAAAAGTAATCGTGTCTGTTTCCATGACTTTAGTTTTCATTGGATCAAGCCTGGCCTGAAGCCCACTATTTCTGGACATTCAGTTAAATGAGGCAATTAATTCAAAAGTTCTGTAATAGCCAAAGGAACATATTCTCCAATTGAATTAAGGTGGTTAGGTACAGTATATAGTCCTCAAAAGGAATAAAACATTGTCTTATTTTAGCAAAAAACTTAGAGGAATTTTGATAAAGGGAAAGAGTAAGGAATACAAGAAATTATTGCCCATGAAGAATAATATTAGCAGGTCTGTTGTCTTTTAACTCTTGATACTAATTTTCTTAAATTATGCATTTTTCTTGATTTATTTCAATATACCAATAGTTTTTAAATATAAACATTAATATAAATAGCAATAAATATCTATTAAAAATGACAGTTACAAAATGTTCAGTATAGGACTTTTTAACATTCTGGTATAAATTGCTGAAGATATGTACAGGCAGGGAGCCAAGAGAGATGAATAAGGTAATAAACCAATGAAAGATCCAATTTAAAATTATTTGAAGGGGTATTTTTAAGAGACTTGTTCTATCTTCTTAAAATTATGGTGATTTCTGAGATATGAGAGAATGGGACAGAATACATTCTTGATGATAAAGCAACGACTTCCTCTGTTGATCTGAGCTATTAAAAAAACCAAACTTGTATAAAAACAAAGACAAACAATCACATAGAGACAGAGATTGGATTGGTGGTTACCAGAGGGGAAGGGGGGAGAGGGGAGGGTGAAAGATGTGATTAGGCATGTGTGTGATGATGGATTGTAACTAGTCTTTGCGTGGTGAACATCATATAATCTACGCAGAAATTGAAATATAATGATGTATGCCTGAAATTTATATAATGTTGTAAACCAATGAGGGAAGGAGGGAGGAAGCAAGGAAGGAAAGAAAGAAAAGAAAGAAAGAAAAAACAAAATTTGTTTTATGTTTAAAAATTACTTTGTGTATAAGGGCTCTTTATATCTCTGTGGGAATGTTACTGCCCAGGGGGGTCATCTGCTCACTGCAAGACACGCCAATAGGCAAGGTGGTAGGAGAGAAAGGGTTTCTTTATTACAGCTTGCTAGCAAGAGGGAAGAAGGCCAACTCATGTCCAAAAGAACCATCTTACAGAACAGAAATCTTACAGAATCACCTTACAGTTATATAGGGGCTGGTCTCCAGGTTGGGGAGGTGGCTATTCTCTGGGTGGGGCCTCCATCTGATTTCCAAGTGAGGGCAGACATCTGGTCCCAGTTCCTGATAGTCCTTTGGGTTTTTTTGTTTATATATATATATATATATATATATATATATTTTTTTTTAGGAAGATTAGCCCTGAGCTAACATCTGCTGCCAATCTTCCTCTTTTTGCTGAGGAAGACTGGCCCTGAGCTAACATCCATGCCCATCTTCCTCTACTTTTTTTTTTATATGTGGGACACCTGCCACAGCATGGCTTGCCAAGTGGTGCCATGTCTGCACCCTGGATCCGAACCAGCGAACCCCTGGCCGCCAAAATGGAACATGTGAACTTAACCCTATGGCACAGGGCCAGCCACAATAGTCCTTTGTTTTACTAGATATGCATCAGAGAATGGAGCAATGCCCTACACCCTGATCTTTCAATTTTCTTTGATAATGGCTATCAGCATAGGCTCTCTGCCTGGGGATCATCACATTGCTAAGGAACTCAAAAGAACATAGTTATCATGTCAAGCAGCTGGGAGAGGCCACAAAATCTACAGAGCATGTCTTGGCTAGTTAATCAGAAGTCACTGAAAGTTATAATGTGGTTTCTTTTCTACAATATGCCTTCCCTTATGTCAACCTTGTGTTAAGCCAGTATCAGAAAGAGGAAATAGAAGTGATGCCAGGGAAGGGGACAGGATATAGTCTTATTTATTCATCTCTTGTTGGCTCCCTGCCTATATGCAATCACATGCAATTACAAAAGAAGACACAAGAATCTTCAGAGTAGCATTGTATAGCAAAAATTAGCATAAATCTCTAAGTCCCTTAATAGAGTAATGGTTAAGTAAACTGTGGTAGATTTATATAATTATACCATGCAGCAGTATAAAATAATAAGGTAGATCCATTCATTCATTTATAGGATAAATATTTACTGAGTCCCTACTAATTCTAGGTGCTGTGAATAAAGCAGAGAACATGATAGATATGGTCCCTGCCCTCATGAAGCTTCCATGCTAGTGGGGAAAGAATATAACAAACAAATAAGATAATTTTAATGCTATGAACAAAATACAACAGGATAGTGTGATAAAGAAAAACATAGGTCGGGGGCTGGCCCCGTGGCGGAGTGGTTAAGTTCACGCCCTCCGCTGCAGGTGGCCCACTGTTTCGTTGGTTCGAATCCTGGGTGCGGACATGGCACTGCTCATCAAACCACGCTGAGGCAGCATCCCACATGCCACAACTAGAAGGACCCACAATGAAGAATATACAACTATGTACTGGGGGACTTGGGGAGAAAAAGGAAGAAAATAAAATCTTAAAAAAAAGAAAAGAAAAACATAGGAGATGTGGGCTCCATTAGATGAGATGACCAGGTAATGCTTCATTGAGAGATGCTATTTAAGCTGATGTCTGAATGATGAGGGGAAGCCATCCATATGAGGAGGTAGGAGGAATGTTCCAGGCAAGGGGAGATGGCAATGGCAAAGGCTCTGATGCTTAAGTTAGAGAAATAGGCCATTGTGACTGGGATGGAGTTTAAGTCAAAGAAGTAGATAGAGGCCAGATTATATAGAACCTTGGTGACATTGTGAAGGTGTCTGGGTTTAATTTCAACTACAATGGGAATAACTAAAAGTTTTAAAAGGGAGAGTGCATAACCTGATTTGCATTTTAAAATATCTCTGTGTGGAGAATGAATCGTTGGAGGGATAAGGAAGCTGCTGTGGACCAGGAAGAGCAATTAGGAGGCTATTGCAGCAGTCTAAGCAAGAGTGCCTTAGGCCTGGGTGGAAGCAATGGCAATGAAGGGGAGGCATTCAAGTTATGCTGTAAAGGTAGATGAATTGCATTGTGAAGGCTAAGAAAAGTGGAAGAATGACTACCAGATGTTTTAGATTGAGAAATTGAAGCATCATGGCAGAGTGAGCTTTTCCAGTAATCTCTCCTCTCCACCATACAATGAAAAAGACATTCATACTCCAACAGAGGACATCCAAACACAACACAAAAGATGTCTGAGAGACCCATGCAGCCATACAATAGAGGGTGGAGAGGCTGGAGCCCCCCTTGGAGGAGGTGGAACGGGGTAAAAGAAAACTTCGCTACCTCCCCAAAAGACTGTGATCTGGGACTGCAGGCAGCCTCCGAGATGGAAGGAATGGGGGAAGGGACTTCATTCACAGGAACATCAAAGATCCCCAAGGACCCTCAGCCTAGAAGGATGGCCCCTACGGGGGGGGTGAAAGTTATTGCAGGGGGTGACCTCATCAAGGGAACACCCCAGGAGAACAGATAGTGAGGGCAGAGCGAGTCAGCCCATGAGAGCACGCAGAAGAAAGTGCCCATCTCCCCACCCACCCAGTACCGGCTCCTCTGACCCCGGCGGATCACAGAAGGCTCAGAATATGCGGCTCTTGACCCCCCCCACCTAGTGGCAATAGGCGGTAAGTGTGACCAAATAATACCACAATGCACAAAGACAGAACCACGCCCTCTAGCAGTATCAAAAATTATATTAAATCTCCAGACCAGAGAGAAAATGAAAAGTACCCAGAAACCAGTCCTCAGGACACAGAAATATGTAATCTAAATGACAGAGAATTCAAAATAACTATCCTCAAAAAACTCAATGAGTTGAAAGCATGTAGAGAAGCAATTCAATGAGTTTGGGAGCTACTTTACAAAAGAGACTGAAACTATAAAGAAGAATCAATCAGAAATATTGGAGGTGAAAGATACAATGGAAGAGATAAAACAAAATATGGTTTCCCTGAACACTTGAGGGGACATAATAGAGGAGAAAATCAGCATAATCGAAGATAGACATATTGAAATGCTCCCGATAGAGGAGGAGAGAGAACTAAGACTAAAAATAAATGAAGAAAGTCTCCGAGAAATATGCTACTTAATTAGGAAACTCAACAGAAGAATTATAGGTTTTCTAGAGGGAGAAGAGAAGGAGAATGGAGCAGAAAGCTTGTTCAAAGAAATAATAGCAGAGAACTTCCCAAACCTAGGGAAAGAGATGGATAACTATGTGGAAGGGGCTTCCAGATCTCCTACATATGTCAATGTAAAACGACCTACTGCAAGGCACATAGTAGTGAAACTGGCAAAAGTGAATGACAAAGAAAAAATAATAAGGGCAGCAAGGCAGAAGAAAATAACTTACAAAGGAACCCCATCAGGGTGGATTTATCAGCAGAAACTTTACAGGTTAGGAGACACTGGAATGACATTTTCAAATCTTTGAAGGACAAAAACCTTCAGCCAAGAATACCCTATCCAGCAAAAATATCCTTCAGATATGATGGAGAAATAAAAACTTTCCCAGATAAACAAAACTAAGGGAGTTCGCAGTCATGGGACTCCCCATCCCTTCAAGAAATCCTCAAGAAGGCCCTGATTCCTAAAAAAAAAAAAAATGGAGAAAGGGGTTACAAAGCAGGGTGTAAGGAGATAAATAGGTAGACAAAATCAGAAAATTGTAGCTATACATCAGAACAGGTCAGCAAACACTCAAGAATAGCATTAAAGATAAAGGGAAGGAAAACACCAAAAACAAAGATAATTTTGTCATTTCAACCACAAATCACAACACAAGATGGAATAAGATGTGAGAAAAACAAGAGGAGAAGAGGGAAGGGATTGAATCGGTTTAGTCTAAGGAAATAAGAGGCCATCAGAAAATGCACTATCTTATCTATGAGATTTTGAATACAAACCTCATGGTAACCGCTAAACAAAAAATCAGAACAGAGACAAAAAATAAGGAGAAAGCAAAGAAACATAACATAAAAAACTACATAACTCAATTGATAAACCAAAATACACAGGACGAAAAACAAAGGAAATGTGGGAGAAGCAGAAAACAAGTGTTAAAATGGCAGCATTAAGCCCTCATATATCGATAATCACCCTAAACGTAAATGGATTGAATTCTCCAATAAAAAGACACAGAGTGGCAAGATGGATTAAAGAACAAGACCCAACAATATGCTGCCTCCAGGAAACACATCTCAGCTCCAAAGACAAACAGGCTCAGAGTGAAGGGATGGAAGATGATACACCAAGCTAACGGCAAACAACAGAGAAATTGAGGTGTTGATAGTATCATTTACTGAGATGAGCAGGACTGGATTAGGAAGAGGTTTGGTGGAGAAAATCAAGAGTTCTGTTTTACAGATGTTAAATTCAAAATGTCCATTCGAAATCTAAGTGGAAAGGTCAAGTAGATGTTGGGATATATGCAGCTGAAGCTTGGGTGGGGAAAAGATTGGAGTTGTCCGCATATTTAAAGTCCAGGGACTGGTTGAAATTACATAGGAAAAGAGTGTAGAAAGAGAGGGGAAAATAGTTCAGGCATGAACTCTGAGGCATTTCAACATCAGGAAGCTGGCAGAGGAGGAGTAGCCAGCAAAGGAGGCTGAAGGGCCAATGAGAGAAGAAGAAAATGTGGTATCATGGAAGGTAAGAGAAAGTGTTTCATGAATAAAAAGATGTCAACCATGAGGGATGCTGCTGAGAGTTCAGGAAGATGAGGGAGAAGATAACATTAGTTTTGACAACATAGAGGTTGCTGCTTACCTTGATACGAGAATTTCAATGCAGTGGTGAGGATGGAGTTTCCACTGGAATAAGTTGAAGAGAGAGAGTTGGAGGAGAGGACAGGAGAAAATATAATAAGCAGAAAGTGTAAAATAAGATGGCAGAAAAAGCCCAAATATACCAGTAATTCCAATAAATGTAAATAAACCAGATTCACAGATTATGAGAGAAAGATACCAAGTCTGTGAAGATTAGATTAAAAACACTAAATCTGAGTATGTGTTCTTTAAAAGAGACATACCTTAGAGGAGACCATACAGAAAATGTAAGAGAAAAAGAGAGATATGTCATGCTGATAAAAGGAATGATCCATCAAGATAATATGACATTCATACATATAGTATGTGCATGCACCTGACAACATATCTTTGAATTATGTGAAGGAAAAACTGACAAAGTTACAGAGAAAAATTGATAATTCCATAATCATGATGGTAAAATTTAACAAATCTCTCTAAGAAATGGATAGATCGAACAGTCTCCAAATAGCCTAATTATCTAGATTGATTTGAAAAACAGTATTAATAATCTTAGTCAAATAAATATAGAGAGACTTTTTTCTCCAAAGATTTTTTTCCAACAACACATGGAATATTTTCAAAAACTGACCACATATTAAATTAAAAGAGAAATGTCAACAAAACCCAAAGATAGTATAGAGGCCACATTTTCTGTTCACACTTTAATAAAAGTAGAAGTGAACAGCTCAAATACCTTTAAAACACCCTATAAATTTGAAAGCTGAAAATAATTCTTGTACATAATACATTGTATAAATAGGAAATCATAGCAGAAAATATGAAATACTTAGAACTTAGTGAAAATAAAAGCACCTCTACTGAAACTTGTGAGTGAAGCAAAGTTCTCTTGAGAAAATTGTATAGCGTTAAACTAATTTATTAGAAAACAAGAAAGATGTAAAGGAGCTAGATATTCAATTAAATAAGCTGTAAAAGGGACGAAAGGGGAAAACGAGAAAATAGAAGAAAACATATAAAAATAATAGAAGAAATTAATGAAATAGAAAACAGAAAAATTTTTAAAAACTGAAAAAGTATACTTTGGAAAGAGTAATAAGACACAAAAACCTGTGAAAAAACCTGATCAGTACTGAAGGAGACAAAGTAAAAACCAACCCTATCAGGCAAAAATAACAGAAATAACTACAGCTATAGTAGAGTAAATTAATGTGGTCATCACAATAGATGCCAGAGAAACATTCATAACACCATTTAGCGTACAAGAAGATGAAGAGAATATCCTCACACTGATAAAGGGCTACCAAGATAGACATCATAGTTAATAGTTCAACCTGAGAACTATTTCCTGAAAGTCAGGAACAAGACGAAATACCTGAACACCCACTGTCACTGCTCCTACCCTAACTTCTACTGGAAGCTCTAGTCAAAGCACAAAGATGAGAGAAAGAAAGAAAAGGCATTTAGTTTTAAAAGAAAGAGACAAATGACCATTATTGGCAGACGATATCATAATTTACATTAAAAAAAAATGACCAGTACCACTATGGAGGTATTGTGGCAATATCACTATGAAAAGGTGGTGAAACAAAATCAAATGTATAAAAGTTTGTAGGTTTCTTTCATACGAGAAATAGCCAATTGGAAATTTTTTTAAAAAATTTTTATTTACGCATTCATTTTTTTGCTGAGGAAGATTTACCCTGAGCTACATCAGCTGCCAATCTTCCTCTTTTTGTATGAAAGCTGCCACCACAGCATGGCCACTGACAGATGGGTGGTGTAGGTCTGTCCCCAAGAACTGAACCTAGGCCACTGAAGCAAAACCCACCGAAATTAACCACTAGGCCACCAGAGCGGGCCCACCCTAAACCTTTTTAAAAATAGCACTGACACAGCAACAAAAACTAAAAAAATCCCTAAGATAGGTTAAAAATGGCATAAGGCCTTTGGAAAAAAGTAGCTTTATTAAAGGGCATACAAGAAAACCTGAATAAAGAGAGAGATATAGGGGCTGGCCCAGTGGCATAGTGATCAAGTTTGTACACTCCACTTTGGTGGCCCGGGGTTTGCCAGTCAGATCCTGGGTGTGGACCTCCACACCACTCATCGAGCCATCCTGTGGTGGCGTCCCACACAGAAGAACTAGGACTTACAACTGGGATACACAATTATGTACTTGGGCTTTGGGGAGAGAAAAAGAAAAGAGGAAGATTGGCAACACACGTTAGCTTAGGAAAAAAAGAGAGAGATACCATATACACGGATGAGAGAATGCAATCTCTTAAAGCTGTGATTATTTCCAAATTATTTTAGAAATTAATGTGACAACAGTGTAGTTTAGGGAACTTGTAAACCAGATTCTAAAATTCGCATGGATAAATAAAGCTGTACAAATGTGTAAGATGATTTTGAAGAACAATGAAGAAAACTCTACCAGATATCAAGACATATTAAAAGCTGAAGTAAAGAGTGTAGTATTGTAATGTATTAAGGTAAAAAGTGTAGTGTAGTGATGTAAAAAGTAGAGAAGACAAAGAGATCAATGCAACAAAATAGAGAGCCTAGAAATCAGTCTATACAAAAATGGGAACTTAATCTGTGATATAAGTAGCACACAAATAAGTGGTTCTTCAGTAAATGATATCAAGATAATTGGGTCTGCATAAAGATAAAAAGTAGGACCCTGGGGCTGGCCCGTGGCCAAGAGATTAAGTTTGCATGCTCTGCTTCAGCGGCCCAGGGTTTCGCTGGTTCGGATCCTGGGCGTGCACATGGCACCGCTCATCAGGCCATGCTGAGGTGATGTCCCACATGCCACAACTGGAAGGACCCACAATTAAAATATGCAACTATGTACCAGGGGGCTTTGGGGAGAAAAAGGAAAAACAAAATCTTGAGGAAAAAAAAAGTAGATCACACACATAAAATCCAGATGAAGTAACTATATACAGTTGGGAAAAAAACCCAAATTCTATAAATATTAGAAGAAAATATGGGAAACTATCCTTATGACCACAAGGTAGAGAAGACTTTCATAAATAAAATTTTAAAAGCATATGCCATAAAGCAAAAAATTAATAAGTTGACTACATTAAAATAGAAAAAAAATCCATACTGCAAAAGATATGACAAACAAGGTTAAAAGACGTAACAGATTGTGAGAAGATACTTGCAATTTATATAGATAAAGAACTCCTAAACCAATTTTTTAAAGACAATCCAATAGCAAAATGGGCAAAACATGAGTAGGAAAGCCACAAAAGGAAACCCGAACAACTATAGAGGGAACAGTGTTCAACTGCACTAAGGAGAGGAGATGCAAATAAAAGAAATGAGATACCAGTTCATAGCTGTAAGATTGGCAAGACCTTTCAGCATGAAAATAGCACGTGTTGGATGTGAAGCAAAAAGTACTGTTATTGGGAGTGTAAACTGGTCCGGTTGCTTTGGAGAGCAATTTGGATGTATCTACTAAATTATAAATGTGCATAACTCGAGACCCGATAATTCCACTTTGGAACGTTTGCATAATTCCACAAGGAAATTGGTACAATGGTGTCTATAGAACTTTTTATTTTTATTTTTAAAAAGTGTGTAATTCAGTGGTTTTTAGTATACTCACAAAGTTGTGCAACCATCACCACTATCTAATTCTAGAGCATTTTCATCATCCCAGAAAGAAACCCCATACTCACTAACAGTTATCCCCTAATCCCTCCTCCCCTGCCTTCCCCAGACCCTGGCACAATTTATCTGACTTCCTATCTCTACAGATTTGCCTATTCTGAACATTCCCTATAACGGATTCATATAATATGTAGTCTTTTATATCTGGCTTCTTTCATTTAGCATATTTTCAAGGTTCATATATTTTGCAGCATCTATCAGCACTTAATTCATTTTCATGGTCAAATAATATTCCCTGATTTTGTTTATCCATTCATCAACATCCTGCACCAGTATGGTACTTTGTTACAGTAGATGAGCCAATATTGATCCATTTTTATCAACTAAAGACCATAGTGTACATTAGGACTCACTCTTTGTATTGTACATTGAACTACATTATTTTAATATGAAATTGAATATTATTGTATGCAAGAAGCCAATCTGAAAAGCCTACTACTCTATGATCCCAACTATATGACATTCTGGAAAAGGCAAAACTGTGGAGACAGCAGAAAGATTGGTGGTTGCTGGGGGCTCAGTGGGAGGGAGGAGTAGGCAGAGCAAGGGGATTTTAGGGCAGTGCACTTACTCTGTATACTGTCATGGTGGATGCATGTCATTACACATTTGTCAAACCCATAGAATGTACACCACCAAGACTGAACCCTAATGTAAACTAGGGACTTTGGTTGATAAGGGTGTGTCCACGTTGGTTGATCTCCTGTGACAAATGTGCCATACTGTGCAGGATGCTGACGGTGGTGGAGGCCTGAGGTGTCGGGGGAGGAGCAGTGGGGGATGTGAGAACTCTCCGTAACCTTTGCTCAATTTTACTGTGAACCTAAAACTGCTATAAAAAATAAAGTATTAATTCTTTAAAAATGAAAAATATTGATAATCTAAATTTCCCACTCTAGAGGAATAGATAAATCAATTGTAGTATAATGATATGATGAGATACTATATAGTAGATAGCAAATGATTAGATCTATAAATTATAAACACTGATATAGCTCAAAACCATGATGCTGCATGAAGAAAAACACTTGTTGATGCTTTAGCTTCATCTCTAATGCTTTACTTCTTTAACAATAGACTGGATCACTACTCCTCAGGGAAATGCAAATCAAACCCACAATGACACGCCATGCAGAATATGTACAATATCCTGTTTTTGTTCAAAAAACCCAACTTTTATGAAACACAATTAGGTATTTTAACATATGTGAAAACACACATACAGAAAAAAAGGCAAGTCCAAAATGATAACACTGGTTACTAGGGGAGGGGAATACAGTTGTTATAATGGGCAAAAGGAGACTTCTGCTTTACTTGTATTTGAATTTTTTTTACAACACAAATGTGTCTATATGTATCTTGTGTAATTTTTTGTGGCAAGTAACTTCTCATTTCTGTGAAAAAAACTTCACTGTATAAGAAAATAGCTGATTGACATTTAAGAATAACTTCATGTTTTCTAACAGAATTTAGGAAATATTAAAAAAACCTTTTTGCAATAAGCATGGTTAAATTTTAGAAATGTTCTAATGAACAAAGGCAGTGATTTTATGTTCTGCTTACTTTTAAAAAAATTTATTATAACTTGATAATGTGCTCTGCAACTTTAAAATGTCTTGAATTTAATACAAGGGTCTTATTTTCTAAAATATAACCTAAATCTTCAGGGGTCATATGAGGTTTATGCCTGTAATGAGGTAGTTTAACATTCCTTATTCAGAATTATCTTCTGTTTTTTCTTTTAGTTCTGAACGGGATTCCCAAAGATCTCCATCTCTCTTTTCCATTTACATATCCATCTCCACAGCTAGCAAGATTTATTGAATGAATGATAGAATTACCGGAGTCTTTAATGTCTGCCCTGCCCCTCTTCCTATTCTTCTTCCTCTTTCTCTAAACCAAGAACTATCTGTTAGGCTGATTTCAGTTTAGAAATATTTGGATAGCAGTTTGGATTAGGCAACACCTGGCAGTCACTTTAAACCCTGTGATTCAAACAAAAGTTATGACAGAGACTCGTAACCTCCTGTTAGGACACTTCTAATGCAATTAACTCATTGCTTCTCTTGGAGAAATCTGTAACTTTCTTAGAGAGATGTGTACAAACTTTTGACAGACAGGACAAGATTTGTTCCCTCCCTCAACTCTGTTCCCTTAGTAAAGTGGATTAAAATTCTTTTTTTGGTTCATTAAATTTCAATATCCTAAAAAAAAACAATAGAAATATTCCCTTTGTTTTTGCATGCTTAGTCTAATACAGTTTATTAAAATTTAATTTTGGAAGGGATCTTAGAGAACATCAAGTTCAACATCTAAATTTATATGTTAGGAAACCGTGCCTCCTAGAAGATGGAGATAGTGCCTAAAGGCATAGCAAACTGCAGTCAAAGACAAAGTCAAAACAAAAATCCTGGCCTTCTGACTTCATCTGTAACATACTGGCTTGACTCTATTTCTTTTATTCAACATACTTGCTCTATCACTATTTCTTGGAGAAAACAGACACAGAATGGGAACAGGAAAGTCGACACCAGTTTGGCACCAGCATCTTCACACAGCATGGAATTCATACACAAAAATTTTCACAAGAATGAACAAAAGAGTTCTGTAAAGTGGCAAGGTCAGTATTTGAGAAACACCACAGCTCACAAGCCTAGAATCTGAAGCCAGCTTTATGATAGACTTCAAGGGCAAGAAGAAGGTGTAACACATGACACGGAACACCTTAAAGCCCTCCAAGACAGAAGTCTATAATTCTCCCTTTCTTCTTAGGAACCATCTCAGGGAAAAATCATCAAAACTTTCTTTGGAATGAGAGTTGCGGGTGAACGATACATATGGAATGGCTAAACTTGCAGATCTGCAATGGCTAGTAACATGTTTGAGGGCTAATTATAAGGTAAATGTAAGACAATATGTAAGACATTATGTCCTTTTAAAATAGGTAATAAACACACACACACAGAGGCCTAAGAAGGAAGCCATGAACCTGCTTGAATAATAATGTTGAATCAGAAAAATTAGGTGGTCATTGGTGTACTGTGGATTACTTCACACAGATGGAACAAGCAAACACCCTTCATATACTCACCCCACAATCTTCATGTCTTAAGCAGTTGGGGTTAGTCAGATGTGTGATAGGTTCTTACCAAAATCCACAGAGGAAGTTTCACAGTCTCAAGTATGGTGGGATAAGAAATACGTTGAGGTCTGCCTGGTGGCATAGTGGTTAAGTGCGTGGGCTCCACTTCAGCGGCCCAGGGTTCATGGGCGTGCGCCTGCACACCACTCATCGACCCACATACAAAATAGAGGAAGACTGGCACAGATGTAGGCTCAGGGACAATCTTCCTCAAGCAAAAAGAGGAAGATTGGCAACAGATGTTAGTTCAGGGCCAGTCTTCCTCACCAAAAACCCCACACACATGCACAGAAAAAAAAAAAAAGAAAGTTTAAGAACACTAATGTTATCCCCAGTGCATGCCCGGAAATCTCAGAGTGAGTGGAATCCCAGAGGGAGCCCTCTGGGAGGTAGTCCTCCCCAGAGAACACATAAGGGCCCCTCATGGCTGGTCTGTAGACTCTTCCTTGTCTTCATGATGCGTTTCCTCAGCGTCTCTTAGCAGGTTTCTGGGTGGGTCTTTAGTTTGCTTTACAACACTCTAGTGAGGGTTTGGAAGGTGGGGGGAGTATAATTTCACATCCAAGTTCTCCTGACTCCCTGGGGGCTACTCCTCTAAATATGTGTGACTACAGCAGTCATGATATGTCACCAAGGTTCAGGGCCCTGGGCTTCTGCATATAATATCCAGGATTAATATGTGAAATTGCCTTATTTCTCCTTTTTTTTCTTTTATTTTAAAGATTTTATTTTTTCCTTTTTCTCCCCAAAGCCCCCCAGTACATAGTTGTATATTCTTCGTTGTGGGTCCTTCTAGTTGTGGCATGTGGGACGCTGCCTCAGCGTGGCTTGATGAGCAGTGCCATGCCCGCGCCCAGGATTCAAACCAATGAAACACTGGGCTGCCTGCAGCGGAGCGCGCGAACTTAACCACTCGGCCACGGGGCCAGCCCCTTATTTCTCCTTTTAATAGGTAAACAAAACAAAGTAAAACAATTCTCATCACAAATTAAAAACAAACAAACAAGCACTTAATAATTAAGTATCTATCAAGCAATAGATCTGATTACCTTCGAGGTGGGTGTAATTTCATCCACGAGCCAAGTGAGCAATAAACAGCACAGCTCTTCTACTGGTAATGCAAGGCAACACGACCTCGACTACCACTGTTTCCTGAAGATTTTAACACGTTCAGCTTTATATCCTACTGCTCCCTTCCAGGTACCTTGATGCTCCAGACAAACTGTAATCCATTTGTTTGCCACACGTCTAACACATTCCCATTTGCTCATCCTATTTCTTCTACCTAAAATGCATCCTCTCCCCCACAACACAGCTCTTAGCCCATCAAAATTCTGTCACTTAGAACTGTTCAATAATATATTATAAAGTTATAGTCCGCCTGACTGAGGAAGTATTTAAGAAGATTGCACATGATTACCTGCTAATAGTACAGAGGGGATCTATGAATTGGGTAAGAAGTTGCCATATATGAGTTCTAAGATCCCATATATATCTAAAATATTTTATAATACTATAAATATCCATAACACATATAACAGAGTGGAAAAATGTACACAATTTATTTTCAGAAAAGATAGAAAAATTTCAGATGTAAATGACATATTTGAGTTTATAATTGATATTTATAAATTATGTTTTTGTTTTGTTTTGTTTTTGGTGAGAAAGAATGGCCCTGAGCTAACATTTGTTGCCAATCTTCCTCTTTTTACTTAAGGAAGATCGTCCCTGAGCTAATATCTGTGCCAACTATATGTGGGATGCTGCCACAGCATGGCTTGACGAGCAACGTGTATGTCCACACCCAGGATCCAAACCCGTGAACCCTGGGCCACCAAAGTGGAGCATGTGCACTTAACCACTATGCCACCAGGCTGGCCCCTATATGCTAATTTTTTAAATTGCACCTTGTGTCTATGAGTAATTTACATAGGATTTTCAAAATATACTGCCAAGAGAAATAATTTTTTTTTTAAAGATTTTATTTTTTCCTTTTTCTCCTCAAAGCCCCCCAGTACATAGTTGTATATTCTTCATTGCGGGTCCTTCTAGTTGTGACATGTGGGACGCTGCCTCAGCGTGGTTTGATGAGCAGTGCCATGTCCACGCCCAGGATTCGAACCAACGAAACACTGGGCCGCCTGCAGCGGAGTGCGAGAACTTAACCACTCGGCTATGGGGCCAGCCCCAGAAATAAATATTTTTAAAATATGTATTTTGTAAAGCTATTCAAAACATTTTGCAGAGTGGAAAATGTTGACAGAATATTACCTCAGTTCTTTATTTATTATTTCAAGATTATCACAGCATTTCAATCAGAAATGAGCAAAAATAACACTATCCATTAAAATGAGTTTGGTGAGTTTTATCCCTTAAATCAACCCAGATAAAAGAGGGGTGGGGGGGGGGCCAGCCCAGTGGTGCAGCAGTTAAGTTCGCACGTTCCGCTTCTTGGCGGCCCAGGGTTTGCCAGTTCGGATCCCGGCTGCAGACATGGCACCCTTGGCAGGCCATGCTGTGCTAGGCGTCCCACATATAAAGTAGAGGAAGATGGGCACGGATGTTAGCTCAGGGCCAGGCTTCCTCAGCAAAAAGAGGACTGACAGTAGTTAGCTCAGGGCTAATCTTCCTCAAAAAAAAAAAAAAAAAAAAGAGGGATGAGGACTCTTTATATATTACAGGAATTAGAATCCCTTCTATTATCATCAAACCCAACTGAGTCTCCTAAATCTGGGCCTGGAGGAGCGTGGGGGAAATGAATGAAGGGGGTCCAAAGATACACACTTCCAGTTATAAAATCAGTCAGTCCTGGGGATGTAGTGTACAGCATGGTGACTGAAGTTAATAACACTATATTGCATATTTGAAACGTGCTAAGACATCTTAAAAGTTCTCATCACAAAGAAAAAAATTTTAACTATATATGGGAACGCATGTTAACTAGATTTATTGTAGTGATCATTTTGCAATATATACAAATATTGAGTCATTATGTTTGCACACCTGAAACTAATATAATGTTTCATGTCAATTAGACCTCAATAAAAAAAATCTGGACCTGGAGACCTTTGGAATCCGGGAGAACCTTTAACTGTGCTTAAGTAAAAAAACTGTTATTTGAGCCCTGAATATATCTCATCTACATCTTACTTATAAATATCACTTTAATTATAAAGATCACAGATTGTGAAGCAGCTGGTTATATGAAAGATTAAAGATGAACTTTACAAAGTCATATTCTCAGGAACACATTTATTACTAGAAACTAAAGTTATATCCCTAAATATGAATATTTTTTCTGATTTGATTTTAATTCTAAAGAAAATAGTATCTTAAAACTAACTTAGATACAAATCACGTTCTATACAGTAGGATATTGTAGTAACTACATGTAAAACATTTCAGGAATCTAAATTATCTTTTAAACATTTGCATGAAGAGTGACAAAATTCTTATCAGATAAATTGGAAGCACTTATTTACAACCTAAACTTTAAAAACAGCTCAAACGAGAAGCAAAAGGTAGACTATTACATAATTTTAAACTTTCTTTAGATCATTCATCTGAGAGTCTGATGAAAGTTGTAGAATTCTTCTCCATGAAAATACACATACTAAAGCCTGTCTAAGGATTGAGCATTCGTTCAACATGTATTAATTGAATGCCTGCTGTGTCCCGGGATCCAGAAGTAAACAGAGGCACAAGCTACTTTTCCTCATGGAGCTTACATCATAGAGATGAAGACAGAAAATTTAAAAAGTAAATAATATACAAATAAGATATTCATAGTTTGTGATATGTGCTACCAACAGATGTCAGTTATGAGAAGCCCTAATTTAGGACAGGGATAAACCTCAAATCTCAAGAGGTAATATACGGTGGTAATCTTTTTTAAAAAAGAGAATTCATTTTCCCTCTCATAAGAAAATGTCATTATGCAACGAAAGAAACTTTAAAAATATGTATTGTCAAACAAATATGTATTGCAAACTGTGTAACAGCTAAAGTGTATGAATTTTTAAAACCTGAGATAATGGACTTTATGACATTTAAGGCTGAAAATACAGCTAATGATGGTGCAGGCATCGTGATACAATCTGTTAGCACGGGTCATAAAGCAATTTTAAAATTCATTTGGCTGTCAGAAAATGGGGGGAAAACCCTTAAAAACAAACATTAGATATGCTGTCATATCCTGTTGCTTGCAGTACTAGAGCTGGGGTGCTTAGACATCCATGGAAAATGCACCAAGACTAAAAATTACAAAAGGAATAAAGAAGGACAAATTAGGAAATACCAGCTAGTTGAGGTTTAAAAAGTGTTTATTTCTGTAAACATTTTTATTTCAAAAATGTTTATTTTTCTTTGAACTTTCCCTCCTGTGTGTCTCACAAGGAAGGAATGCTTTGTTTAGAAAGATTTGTAGTGGTTTGGTGGGCTTAAAAATGAAGCTTCCTAGGGGCCAGCCTTGTGGTGTAGTGGTTAAGTGTGTGCACTCCACTTCAGCGGCCTGGGGTTTGTGGAATTTGGATCCTGGTGCCGACCTACACACCACTCATCAAGCCACGCTGTGGCAGCATCCCACATACAAAATGGAGGAAGGCTGGCACAGATGTTAGCTCAGGGCCAATCTTCTTCACCAAAAAAAAGAAGTTTTCTAAAACGTCCTTTACAATTAGCATGTTAAAACTTACTTTTATTGTGCTATTTATAGCTTACAATTAAAATTCAAGTGTAGAAGTTTTTTTCTTTTTAACTTATGTATACTACAGAAGGAACTGGATGATAACCAAAATTCAACAAAATATCTAGCATATCCACTATGTTCAATTACTCTTTCTCAAACTATCGCCTCTTTTCTTTCTCAAAAAAATCTCCACAGCAAACAACTAAAACTCTCTTCAGAAAAACGAATTCAACTATAAAGTTGAATTTTTGTCTTTGCTGAGGAAGACTTGCACTGAGCTAACATCTGTTGCCAATTTTTCTCTTTTTTGTTTTGAGGAAGATTAGCCCTGAGCTAACATCTGTGCCAATAGTCCTCTATTTTAATATGTGGGATGCTACCACAGCATGGCTGATGAGTGGTGTACGTCTAAGCGTGAGATCCAAACCCATGAACCTGGGCTGCCGAAGCAGAGTGTGTGAACTTAACCACTATGCCATGGGGCCAATCCCTATAAAAGTGAATTTTAAGAATTGGTTTTTACTGATGTCCAGATTAAACAGCTTGATTTTTAAATCTGGGTAAACATTCTTTGTTAACAAGAATGAAATTGCTTTGGCAATAAAAAATCTTTGCCATATAAAACTGTCTGGTTATATATTTAAAACAAAAACATTTTAGCATTTATTTATAAAATGTTTTATGAAAATTTGCCTTTAAGTTATATTCATATCACTGAATTAATTTTTATGTTGTCTTTGAAAGACACATTTAATACATATTACTTCTAAAGAAAACTGGTAAATAAAGTAAAAATAATTATGTAAATCTACTGTAGCAGCATTGCTTTATATTAGGTCTTATAATGTATTTCTGGCAGACCTAGTTTTTACAATTCACATGTCATGGCATTTTAAAATTACAAAATGAAATGTCCCTATGTTTATTCTGCCTGAAAAGGTACCTGTTCCTAGTATTATAATTCCTTAATTAATGGATTAGCAGTCAACTACCTACAATACTATTAGCCACAAATTTTACTGAAACATGTTTTATGCATAATTTTTAAAAATAAATATTATGAAACTTTTCACTAAAAGCACAATATCAGAATGATCATAAATGGAGCCTAAAGTCAGCATGAACCTTAAAGGATTTCTTCAATGTCTTCTGTTACTGAAAACAGTACTGATTTTGAATAAAATGCTTCAGAGGAAAAGCCTGCTCGAATGAAAATCCTAGATATATTGTATAATCTCCACCAGATAATACAGATACAAATGCACAGAAAGCAAACAAGACCAGACATCCTTCAATCTTGAATTTGGTTTTTATTTTAAAATACATTTAGCATGAACTATCATAGGACAGAAAACAAAACACAAAGAAATGGAATATCTTCAAATACCTTTTAAGCTAGACATAAAAATTAATAACATAGCATAGACCCAAATTATGGGAAATAGACTCTAAAATTTGATTCATTAAACACATTTTGAAAGAAAAGTTCTTTGCACAGTTTCCAACGTACCGATATGTTCCTAAGTGCCTTGGTTTCCTTTTAACTAATAGGTAAATGTCCTAAATTTAGTTGCTTTACTTAAAATTATTGAATTCAGTATTGGTAAAAATTACCATGTCCCTAAGTTCTCAATCAGAATTATAAAAATATGAGCTCAAATAGTTATGCTGCCCAAAATAGAAACATCTTAAGTGATTACTTCTGGATAATCAGACAGATATTGCACAAAAGTCAGTAATTGCATACCTAATGCTCATTTATATGGAAAGTTAATTCTCTTCTTTATGAAAAACTTACTACAAATAAACTTAATGTTAACCTAATTACAATCACACTTCAAAATATAAAGGCACAGACAGAATCAAGAATAGTTTAATACTATACCCAAAGTTTCCACTGTGAAAATAATAAAAAGTTGAAAAAATAATAGGATCCAAAATACTGATACTTTTAGATTTTATAATTTATCTTAAGTAGCTAATAAATGGGTATTAAAAGGTAACACTGCTAAATCCAATCCTTTCCAAATAATTTAGAAAAATGGTTTGTTTACATATGAAGCATGTGCATTGTCCCATCTACAAATTTCAATTACATTTTCATTCACTGGAAATATCTACCTGCAGTATAAACAATCAAGACAATGTACAAAAAAATATATCTTGTTCCTATAACTGACAATGCACAGAAAAATACCTACAAAAATGGAAATATTTATCCATTTAGCTTCCCAATAAATTTGTGACAAAGTTTAGCCCATTCCACATTCTATCTAGACAACAGCTAAAGACTGAGGGGGGTTTGCTTCTAGCCCTGTTAGCTTGACATATATTTTAAAAATATTTGCCTGATTATGAGTAACTTAAATAGTCAGCATCTCATTTTTATATCACAGTACATGGCATTTCTTAATTCAGCAACAGAAAGGCACAATTAGCAAGCACTAAAATTCAGTACCTGAATTATTAAACTGATGTACATAAGAACTGCAAATGAAATACATTCAACAAAGTGTACAGAACTGGAGAAAATAAAAGGAATCCAAACACTAACTTTTCTGAAAATTTGGTCCATTAAAAATACCTCCCATGTTCAACATCATGAGTAACATGAAAGGTGATGGCAGTGTAAAAACAGGCAATAAAACAATATGCGGTAGCATATGAATTCTGGTCTAGTAATTATGCAATTCAATTAGGAAACGGCTCCCATAGTAAATAAATGTTAAATATATCTGTTAATAACAACATACCTGTATTAAGTCCAAATACACAGGCACCAACTGTTTGCATATTATTTTTGATTTTATAATACACCCCCCAGTTTAAAAAACTTAGGTACATTATTTTATACATAACATATATTAGATACATAATTGTATATTATGTACCTTAATATATATTATATATAACTTGAATCCATAACAGCACACAACTCTCCAAATATTACATGAACACTCTAAATGGGCACTTACCATTTTCTCAGTGTTGAAAAAGCTCAGCTCACCTAAAACAATATCTGGATGTGCAATGATAAAATGCACTGACTCTTATGAATTTACTTAAATAATTATTTAAGTTTAATTCCTGCAAAAGCCTAACTCTGATTTGGCTTTTAACTAGAATACATTTTTAGATATCAGTAACTGATACCCTCCTTTCTTATCATAAACAATATTTCTCCATCAAGAGATACCAATAAAGGAAAATATGTAAGGGATCAAAAACGTGATAGAGAAACCAACCATTCCATAGGTAATATATCGATAAGGAAGTTCAACTTCCATGTGCTGTCTAGCGTTTCGAACATCATCACATGGTATACTGAAGATTTTACAGGCTAAAGGAATGGTGATCCTTTTCATTATATCTCTGACTATTAGTACAAATACCATCCCTATGAGGATCCGCAATATGGCTTTTCCAAACAGAGTCACAGTAATAGGGGGTGTAGCTAGAGGTAACATATCCAGAGAAGGATCTAACATTAGACCCATGTTATAGGTGACATGAGATCCACATGCAATTCCAGCACCACTTCCTAGAATCTCAGCAGTGTCTCCTCGGGATGTACTCCAGGTGTCCAGAGTGAAAGAAAAGATCCCCAAGGCTAAATGAAGCCCGATGATGAATAACGGAGCATATCTGTGAGTCTGGTTGAAGTTGTCAATCAGGTCGACGAATGGATAGAAGACAACTAAGATTAAAATGGTATATAGGAATCCAGCAATAATATCCTGGGAAAAAAGAAAAGTAGAGCTGTTTAGTATAATACTATCTTTGACATTAAAAAAACATATATTTCACACTTCAAATGTTGATAGAAACTTTTAAAATATGTCAGATTCTCAAAGTAAACTGTACTAATTGACCACATAATAGGTACTAAAAACTGTTTTAATGATAATAAAAGGACTTATTGATGATAATAAAAGAATTGTGTTTTCAAAGTTCTATCCTTCTATAAATTAACTACACATACACTACAGACAAATTTATATTCCAATCCTGAATAAACTATGCTCAAATTATGTAGTTTTGATTTCTGGGATAAAGAATATATTTATTTTTCAAAGAAACCATCTTCATTTTCATGCATTTAAATATATTTCCATGATCAAAGAGGATACAAAGCCTGGGTAGCTTCCTTTTCCTATTCATTCATTCACTCACCGAACAAACACTTAGTGAGTACCTACATGTGCCGGCAGTATTTTGGTGCTGAGGATGTATTGCTTAAAAAAATGACAAGATTCCTGCTGTGACAGAGCTTATATTTTAGTGGGGATGACTGAAAATAACCATGTAAGTAAAAAAGTAGATGAATATTACAATTTCAGATAGTTATAATAAATGTTATGAAGAAACTAAAATAGGACAATGGGATAGTATGATGAAAAACTTTATTAGAGCGATTATGGAAACCCGTTTGAGGAGGTGACACTTGAGCAGAGACCAGATTTCAAAAAGGAGTCCGCCCTGTCTTTAGATGTAAGGAAAAGTGTTCCAGGTGGATGGAATACCAAGTGCCAAAGCCTAGAGGCAGAAAAGAACCTAGTGAGTTCCAGGAACTGAGAGAAATCCAGATGGCTCAAATAGTGAGCAAAGGGAAGAGGGATGTGACATGAGGACAGACAGAGAGGCAGAGACCAAATCATGTAGGGCCTGGGTAGGCTGGGTAAGAGTTTAGATTTTATTTCAAAAGTGATAGGGAGGGGCTGGCCCCAGAGTGGTTAAGTTGGTGCGCTCTGGTTCGGCGGCCCGGGGTTTCGCTAGTTTGGATCCCGGGCGCAGACATGGCACCGCTCATCAGGCCACGTTGAGGCGGCGTCCCACATGCCACAACTGGAAGGGCCCACAACTAAAATATACAACTATGGACTAGGGGGATTTGGGGAGAAAAAGCAGAAAAATAAATAAATAATAAAAGTGATAGGGCACCACTGAAGGATTCCAAAGTAGGAGTGTAACATAATCTGATTGATATTCGTAAAGGGACACTCCATCTGCTGTGTAGAGAATGGATTACGGGGGAAAGTATGGATGATGGGAGACCACTGGAGACACTTGTGGGGCGCTACTGCAGTGGTTCACTCTAGACATGGTCCGTATCCACATGAAGAGAAGTACATGGATGGATTTAGTAAAATATTTTAAAATTAGAGTTGACAACTTCAACTTGGTGATGGACTGAATGAGGGAGAGAAGCAGAAAAGAAAGGGATCAAAGATGAAGCTAGTTTTAGGCATGAACAATTGCGTAGACAGAAGATGGTTTACTGGAGGAAATAAAAGCTATCATTTAGAGAACTTTCCTTTCCGAATCATTCCTGACATGAACAAAAATGTTCCAGAATTTCCACCTTAAAACAAACAAAACAAAATCCTGGGATCTACTCTCTATCACTGAAAAATATATAAAAAGAGTTGCTCATATTCACTGCCTCCACTTCCTCACTTCCCATGTTTGCCTTCTGCCTATCATTAAGCCTCAAAGCCGGATCCCATATGAATTTATAGACTCCATTTTCCCTTATCTTGGAATTACCTTTCCCACCTATATTTTAGGCAAATTATCACACACCCTCTGAGATTCTGCTCAGGCGTCTATCTCCTCCATAAACTTTCTCCTCCTAATCTATAATAAAGAATGTCCTCCTTTTGGCTTCCATAGCATCCTCTACATACCTGCTACAATTACCACACTGTTTTCCATTTCCTTGCTTGTCTATTTCTCCCAGAAAACCAAAGGTTTACAACCCTTGTTGCCTATTAAAATCACCTGGGGAACTTTACAAACATACTCATGCCTGGGCCAATCTTCAGACATTCTGATTTAATTGAATTAAAGTGGGAGTGGCACATCAGTATTTTTTTTAAAAAGCTTTCTAGTGATTCTGTTGTTCAGCACTGGTTGAAAATTACTGCATTACATATTTATATTACATTTAGACTGTGATTTCTCAAAGGCAGAGAGTTTATCTTATTTATACACATATACCCAGTGCCTGGCACACACTAAGCAGGCAATAAATATTTAGTTAGTTAAATTAAGATAGTTAAAGTAATTTTTTAGACTCATCACACTGACTATATAATCTTGCCTGACAAGAACTCTGTACAAGAAACAGATGAAACATAATTCTTGAATTTAGGCTAAAGACATCTTCAGGGAATACTACTACTTTCTGTACCAAAAACAGTATTCTAATACTTTACATTTATTTACATTTCATCCTCACAACCACCCTGATAAGGCTTGGGACAATCTCATTTTGCTCTTTAGTCTCCAGAATAAATATTAAAAGTGGCTTTTTTCCCTTTCAAAAGTGTCCAAATTTGATGAAAGTTTATGGATACCTCAATTAACCAGTTTTTAAATAAAGAAAATTGGACTAAGCTCATATAACTAGACATTTAATCTCATAGACTGAAGGTGCTCAATACATCTGTTGAAAAAAATGAATAATCTCAGAATATTGGGAGTGAAGGAAAACTAAATTTCCCACTTTTTTTGAACATGAGGTCTTTCATGAAAACTCAATGATACGTACTAAAAGTTACCTAAGAGTTCTGGTTAACTGAATTTTACTGCAATCACTCAAAGATTCCACAAGCAATCCTAACTCCGATCATACTTCTGCATAGAGATCTCAAATTCTGTGACTGCCACACGTCGATTCTTCAGAGTTCAGACCCATAAGTGTCAAATAATTTCACTTCATGAGGTGAGGTTCCCTTTGTGCTATCTCACCCTTTCTTCCTGACCTTATGATTAAAGGCACAGGTTTCGGAAAGTAACCATAGCATTCTGGCTACCAGGACAAAAGCTATTACTTTATTTTTCATTTAAATTTCATGACTGACTCAAAATTTTAAATTACATGCTAATGTAGAAGTATTCTGAGCCTTGTAATTCTCATACAGAATGGGTACCACGTTACATGTTTTAAATAAATGACAATTAATGAGGTATTTATATAAAACCATACATAATATATTTACTCTTAGGTTAAGTAAAAAGTTAATAGCTCTGCAGTTACTTCTTTTTTTAAAAAAAAACTTCTTTCATATTATAGATATAAGTACATCATTCCTGTAAAAAGCTTTTTACAGTACCTGAAAAATGAAAAAATTAATCAATTAAATCACTTTTAGGACTTTTTAATGTTTGATCACGTTAACATTAAGAATTCTTTAAAATGACAACGCATATCAATTACATTTTTGGAAGTATGTTTCAGTGTGACATAAAACATCCAGTATTTCTTGTCCTGTACTTTTTATGTATAGCTCCATGAACATTAAACTTAGATTGCTACAAGACTCTATACAAATCTGCCTCCTTTTCTGATTGAGTTATTAATTATGTATGATATCACCTGGATAGTAAAGGTATATTGAACTTCCATGCAACAGAACCAGAACAAAGGAATGACGGAGTTCAGGACATAAACATAGTGGCTATTGTGATATCAATTTAATGTATAACATTTAAATGTACAACTAAGTGGTTTTAAGCATTATAGCACAAAGTATGCAATAAAGAAAAATTAATGTTAAAAGTAACAAAAAGAACTCAAAGTAGCAAATTTTCCAAAAAGAAACTTAGCAAATAATTTTAGATACTTATTAATTATAAATAACTTATATGCTCTAAAAGTTAATAATTACACACTTGAATGCTATAATCAGGTTATCATCAAATTTATGGTAGAAGATATCAAATATCATAGATTCAATAAATATTTATTATGTATTAAATATGGAATTTTCTCCTTTTCTTTTCTCCTTATGAGGAAATAGAACTAGAGAGGCTAGTAATTTGCTGGGACTAGAATTCAGGACTCCTGTCATCTCCTAGTGGGTTGTTTTTTTTTTTTAAATTATAACACATTTCAGGTGTCCTGCTTGTAATTTCAATATGCTACTGATGCCAACAGAGTTTCTAACAACAAAATATATTTTTGAAATGCATTGCTTTTGACAAAAAAGGCATTATTAAGGATGGATTTTGAAATTTTTATCTTCTTTAATTAAAGTTCAAATTTATGGGGCAGGCTGGTGTAGCAGTTAAGTTCATGTGCTCCACTTCGGCAGCCCAGGGTTCACAGGTTCAGGTGCTGGGCACAGACCTACACACAACTCATCGAGCTATGGTGTGGTGGTGTCCCACATACAACAAATAAATGAAGATTGGCACAGATGTTAGCTCAGGTACAATCTTCCTCAATGGTAGCTCAGGGACAATCTTCCTCACCAAAAAAAAAAATCAAATTTAATACCTGCTCACTATAGAAAAACTAGGAAATACAGATAAACGATAACAAGCATGGGCCGGCCCAGTGGTGCAGCAGTTAAGTTCACACATTCCACTTCGGTGGCCTGGGGTTCGCTGGTTCAGATCCCGGGTGTGGACATGGCACTGCTTAGCAAGCCATGCTGTGGTAGGCGTCCCACATATAAATTAGAAGAAGATGTCAGCTCAGGGCTAGTCTTCCTCAGCAAAAAGAGGAGGATTGGCAGCAGTCAGCTCAGGGCTAATTTTTCTCAAAAAATAAAAATAAAAAATAACAAGCAGTTATTACCCAGGAATAACCACTACTAAAACTCTTACTGTATACTATTCTAGATGTTTCTCTTTAACATGTTTTTGGGGTTTTTTAGTTTATTTAGTTGGTTTTTTATTTCTTATTATAAAAGTGGGTTTGAGAGGTACATACTACTTCATAATCTCATAATACCTTTTTTTTTTTTTGAGGAAGATTAGCCCTGAGCTAACTACTGCCAATCCTCCCCTTTTTGCTGATGAAGACTGGCCCTGAGCTAACATCCATGCCCATCTTCCTCTACTTTATACGTGGGACACCTACCACAGCATGGCTTTTGCCAAGCAGTTCCATGTCCACACCCGGGATCCGAACTGGCGAACTGCTGTGCCACGGCGACAGCCCTCTCACAATACCTTTCTAAAAAGACTTTCCATATATAGACATATAAACTTTTAGTGCAATTTTGGGTAAATATAATTACAACATTCATAATTTTACTAATGTAGAAACAAAACAGTAACTTGACAAGTGCTCAACATAGTAACTTAAAAATCAGTTGTGTTTTAAGAAATTAAATTTGAGAGGTAGGTGTGATAATAAATGTTTTAAAAGATGGATATAGTAACTCTTCCCTACTTTTCTAGGAATTAAGAAAATCAATTTAGGAAAGTAGTTAGATGTTAAAAATAAACTAAGCTGTGGCTCTTTGTGTTGTAACAATAAAAACAAAGCATATGGCAAATACCTAATGAAGTGTTCATTATAAATTATTTAGAACACATTACTGGAACTCTCTTCTTGATGTTAATGAAGAAATCAGCTTGGATAATATGGTATCCAAGCACCTCTTAGCAACTTCTAGGGCACATTCTGCCTATAGTTGCACACTAACCTCACAATACACAGTGAAGATATAAATTATGATTAAGAAAATAGTTCAAGGGGGCCAGCCCCGTGGCCAAGTGGTTGGGTTTGCACGCCCCGCTTCTGTGGCCCAGGGTTTCGCTGGTTTGGATGCTGGGCGTGGACATGGCACTGCTCATCAAGCCATGCTGAGGCAGCATCTCACATGCCACAACAAGAAGGACCCACAACTAAAAATATACAACTATGTGCCGGGCGGCTTTGGGGAGAAAAAGGAAAAATAAAATCTTTAAAAAGAAAAAAAGAAAATAGTTCAAAATGCAGGTAATTAGTGAAACATTAAAATATAGGAAAAAGTGAAAATTGTGGGAATATATTAGACCCATAATGTAAAAAACATGGGTATGGGGCCAGCCTGGTGGCGCTGCAGTTAAGTTCCCACATTCCACTTCAGCAGCCTGGGGTTCGCCGGTTCGGATCCTGGGTGCGGACATGGCACCGGTTGGCAAGCCATGCTGTGGCAGGCATCCCACATATGAAATAGAGGAAGATGGGCACAGATGTTAGCTCAGGGCTAATACTCCTCAAAAAATAAATAAATAAAATAAAACAAACAAAAAACACATGGGTTTCTTATGGGTACAATTTCATATATCAATTATCAAGTGATGATATATTATTGATTACAAACGGTTGTTATAACACAGAATCATAACCATGCTTGCAAGTCATCTGTGGTTTTACTTTGAAAAGAAAAACAAAAATTTGTAATGTTATACATAAAATTCAGTAGCTAGTCTGAATAACACTGATAAAACGTTCTATGCAACAAGATGGTTTTTGAATAAAGGACTAGAGTTATCAGACTCATGATTTGAATACATCAATATTGTTTTTAGTCCAGCTGATTCAAGAATAGACATTTTCCAGGATATAAAAAATGAACTGAACTCAGCTTGAATATTTGACCAATCCACTAAACATTTCTTTTTTTAAAGAAGAGCATCTTCGAGATTATATATTCAACGTATTCAGATTCTTATTCCTCTTTGATGATAATGGATCTAAGGATGATATTATTTAATATTTTTTCCTTTAAGAAATATGAGGATTCATTTTTTATCATTCAGAGATGCATAACCATTTGGTAGTTTTTTAGAAATTAACTTTTAGGAGTGGAAAGGATTAAGGCACAATGATGGACAACATTGTCCCGTGACAAATATTAGATTTGATATAAAACTGATACTTAGTCTCATTATAAAATTGGTAGAGATTAGTTAGAAAGATTTGTACATAAATTCACAATTTATATTAATATAAATAACTATAAAAAGTCAAACAAATAACTTGCTTATTAACATAGTATTTGAGACTTCTGGAAATTTACTAGTGAAGGGGTAGCTGCTGGAGGCAAACAATCTAAGTTGGAAATAGAAACCCAATATTTCTACAGTATGACAAAAGCTAATGAGGTATTTTTATGAGTAGAAAATTCTAAAAGTGAAAGTTGTTAAGGATAAGAAAAATTCGATATAACCCTTTAGAAAATTTTGGATTCCAGGAATTAATTCATATTTCTCCACCTTTTTTCTGATCCTTTATCTACAAGATAATATATAATACATTCATAGAGGTCTTAAGAAACACAGCACTATATGCAAAGGATAGAGAGAGAAAACATACACTTACTTTTCTCATGTTCCTTATTACCTAGTGGGAGCAATAGATAACCAAAAAATGAATGGCAGTTTAGGACAAGTGCTATGCCAGAATTATGCTCAGGGTGTTCTAGGAGAAGAGTCACCTAACCAGTCTTGAGAAAGGAAAGACAGGGAATATAAGGAGGCTTTTAGGAGATAAGAACATTTTTGTGATTCTTAAAGAATGGATAGGATAGTTAGCTAGGCTAAGAGAGAAAAAAGGGCATTCCAAGCGGAGGTTACAGCATTCCTGGGGCATGGAGGTAAGAAAAACCCTTTACATTTGAGGAAACGTAAGTCATTCGGTATGGCATCATATTTGTGTTTGGGAAGAACACTGTAACAGGAGACTGAAGACTGCAGGGAGCAGTGTCAGACTGGAAGGAAGGCTGTTCATTAAGAAGCTGCTGGAGTAACCTGGTTTAGAGATGAAGCAGGCCAGGACTGAGGGAGGGTGAACAGGGATGGAGGAGGAGGAAGGGGATAGATGTGGCCGAAAGGAGTGCAGGGTCCCTGTGCTGCTGCTTTTGAAAATAAAATATCTGATGTTAGCCCTAAAATACTCCTCAGAAAGAGGAAAAAACTAGAGTTTAATATGTGAATCTAAGTGGCACCAGGATCGTTTAAATTCATTTAGCCACTAGTCACTGGGTCCTCATGAACAAGCAGGGCTCTCCTTGGTTTCTGTATTCGGATGGTTGGTTTTGACTCAGCACAGAAGAGAATGAGAAGGAAAATACAACTGAGACTGGAAGGAGGGAGAAGGGTTATCCTGAGTATACTCCTTGGTTATTGTGGTGGTTAGGAACTGTTTCTATGCAAGACATCATTATGATATTAAAACTTCAGACAGCATCATGTTAATATTTTTGCAAAACACGAAAGATTTACAATAACTATATTTTCTGATTTAGTTTTCATATAAGTTTTCAAATGGTTAAAAAGTATAAAATTGCCTATCAATTTTAGAAAAAAATAAAACTCTATGAACACAATATTTTCCTTACCAGAATGGAGTGCATTCCCATGTAAATTCTACTTAGGCAAACTAGAGAACACCAGCAGGGAACAAGAATCAGTCCATATATAAGAGGATACTAAAGGGGAAAAAAGGTAAAATTAGTTAAATAAATTAGGTTAAATATAAACAAGCAAATAAAAAACAAATCACTATACTATAAAACTCCACGGAAACAAGAACTATATGTTTTTACTCCCCATTTTATTCCCAGCACGTAACCCTAGGCATAGCCAACAGCAGACATTCAAGAAATACTTTTGCACAAATGAACAAATGAATAAAATCTGATGTTTCTACACTCTTCATTGTGGGAGCTGGCTCATCTTTGCTTCTACAGTAAAGATTCAATCACTGGCTTGCTACAGAAGAAAAACAGGTAGGAGACATACTTTTAATACGGCTCCAAAATGAAAGCACTTCTGGAATAGTGCCTGGATCTGGTCCACGAAGGGCCTTCACTTCCCTGGGGAGAAGGACTGGGCGTGATCTCTCTCTCACTTCCATTAGTGACTGCTATCTGCAATTTCCATTGGCACTTCCCCATCTCGTATTCAATATGCAACACTTTGTAATTTGTTTTCCACTTTGTTCCCCCCTACTAAAATTTCAAATGGTAAGCTTACCGAGAAAAATTTTGGTGGGATACTGGGAGCAGAAAGCCACAGTAAGGAAAAAAACCCAAAAGGTAGACAACTCTTGGTCTCAGTGGCACTAGTTTAAGAGTTGGCTTTGAATCTCCTGAGATTAGAGGGAAGGAGGAAAGGATGGATGGGCATAGGGGTAAGTGTGTAAGGGAAAGGGAGGAGCACATTTGAGGCATTTTACGCCTGATGACTTCAAATTTCTGAAGAAACTGAAGCCAAGGTGGTTCAAATCAGTAAGAATCCAAGGTGGTTCAATAAGAAGTGGGGTTGCAAGAAGGGAATTAAATATGGTTTTAAGAAGAAGGGTAAGAATTTAGTACACAGTTGTTTTTTGTTTTTTTCCCCTGCTTTATCTTCCCAACCCCCCCGTACACAGTTGTATATCTTAGTTGCATGTCCTTCTAGTTGTGGGATGTGGGACGCCGTCTCACCATGGCCTGAAGAGCAGTGCCATGTCCGTGCCCAGGATCCGAACTCTAGGCCGCCGCAGCGGAGCGCACAAACTTAACCACTCGGCCACGGAGCCGGCCCCTACACAGTTGTTTTGATTTGACTTCTCTACTGCATTTAACGTGGCCCATCGCTTTCTTCTGGAAACTCTAAATATCCTTGATTTCCAGAGCATCACACTTTCCTGGCTCCCCTTTCACTATTTATTTATTTTTTCTGTATCTCGCACACAAGAGCATATCCTCCTCTTCTTGTTCCTTAAACAGCGGTTATATAAGGATTCTGCCCTTAATAGTTATTGGCAGTCTCACCTTTTCTTATTTTGTAACCTCTACTTAGCATGCTGAAGACTTATCCATTTCCCTGAGTTTGAGAACCATACAGTCAACTCCTGGACATACCTCCACCCTCAGGTCCCTATGGAGTTAAACCCACTGTACCTCAAACCAAACTCATCATCCTCCTATCCAAACTTGTTGCTCCTCTCAGATTCCCTATTTCATATGGAAACATCATAATACACACAATAATCTAAAGGAGAAACATGAATTATCCTTGATTCCTTCCGTATCCCTCATATTTCACCAATAATCAAGTCTTGCTGATTTTACCTTCTAATATTCCTTGATTCTGTCATCTCTTCTCCATCCTACTTACAGTGCCCTTGTTCAGATCCTCATAATTTCTTTTCTAAGCTCTACCTATTTCTCCAGCCCTTCTTCCATATGCATGAGGAACTTGGTTAATGGGGCAGACAGACGTAACCATACATGAGGTAAGTGCTATGACAGGAGTATACACTAAGCCCAGAGGGAGTCTAAGGAATGGGCAATTAACATAGTTTAAGGATGTTAACAAAGTCTCCCAGATTAAGTAAGATCCAAGTTGTCCTGAAAGATGAGTAGGATTTAGTCTTTAGAGAAAAAGAGTGAGCAGAGGGCAAAAAAGATAAGAGGGTGTTACAAACAGCAGAAACACCATAAGCAAAGGTTTGTGTGAAAGACACTGTAAGTAGCGTGGTTTTCTAGGAGAATAAGCTTTCATTCTTGCTGGGGGGAGGTACTAAATAGTAAGCATAAAAATATGTGAATTATATGATATGTAAATTCATATAAATTGTATAAGAAAACGTGACAAGTACTATGTAGAAATAAAAAGAGAACAGGTGGTTGAAGAAACAGTAATGTTCATCAAACAGTCCTTGTGCTCCTCTATATTTTCAGATTCACTTGCAGTTAGATTGGGACCATGTGACTAGTTTTGGCCAATGAGTTGGAAAACAGTAACTTACGCTACTTTCAATCATTCTATGAACTCTCTCTTCCCTCCAGATGTGATGTTGGAAGTCACATGTTGAGATGAAAAGACGGGCAAACTTCCATCAGCCTGGGTTCCTGAGGTCCTAAGTTTGCTAATTCATAATGAATATGTAACACAAATGAGAAATAAACTTTTGTTGTTAAGCTGAGATTTGGGGGTTAAGTCATTGCCACAGCATAACCAAGCCTATTGTAACTAAAATAGTAATAGAATTAGGATCAGGAGTTTGGGAGTGTGAGTGGGGCAGGTTAAAGTATTAAATACAAGACAGTCAGTGCAGGCATTACTAAGAAGCTGAGACTTGAGGCAAGACTGGATGGAGGTGAGAGAATTCGCTGAGCAGATATCTGAGGGAAGAACACATATCAGGCAAGGAGGTCAGGCACAGAAAAGTCTCTAATGAGGAAATGTGACTGGCAAGGAGGCTAGTGTGGCTGGAGCAGAGAGAGGTAATGGGGGCCAAATCAAGCAGAACCCAAGAAGCCACTGTAAGAAACTTGACTTTTAGTGTGAGTTAAATGGGGAGCCACTGCCGAGTTTTGAGCAGAGCAGCGCCGTGATAGCTGCTATGTTGAGATTAGACAATAAGGGATCAAGGATGGAAAGAGACCAGTCAGGAGATTGTTGGCACAATCCAGGTGAGAGATAACACTGGCTTCTGCCTCTGTAGCAGGCACTCAGGCCGTTTAATTTTTCTGCGAATTTTTTGAAGACTGTGAATAGCAAAAGAGAGTCAAACAGAAGTCAACAACTACTGAGAAACTTTCCTATGCTTCCCTCTTCTTTCTTTTTTTTCACTTAGACTCCATAAGGAAGTAAAAATAGACAAAGTTATTGATGGGAATTCTTTGTACACAACAGATTGAAGAAAAATTCATTTGTAGAGTCTCAAAAGCTAGGGCAGAAGGTAGGAGAAAAGGAGAGTTTTTGAGTAGGAATGATGAAATTGAACTTAATAAACCTGAATAAATATGGATTGAGTTATGTTCAAGGTGTTTAAATGGGAAAGTTAGAAATACAAGTAAGCTAGATGCAGAGGCTAAGAAAGAAACTACAAGCCTTTTTATTTTCCTTTTCCCCTATTCCAGAGCACCTTTATACCTCACCGGAGTAAAGTGAATAGTTGGGAAAAGAATAAGTCATTTTTAGTTTTATTGATTGGTTGATTTTTTTTCAGCCATTAGTCTCTACCTTCAGAATATTTTCTCTAGGTATTTTTCTGGAAAGAAATATTTTGGAGACCACCAGATCTAGTTCCAACGATATGACTTTCACATTTACTCCCCAATGAATAATAGAATTCTGAATCACAAAGTATCAAAGAAGTCTTTTATGAGTTAACTTTAAACAGATAAAAAAGACCACAGACCTTAATGGCTAAAGCAATCTAGATAGACTAAATAAAACTACTATTTCTCAAGTGGGATCCTGTGGAGGGAGGAAGAATTATGCTTAATAACCAATTCACCTGGCACATTTATTGTATATCTAAGAATATCCAGATTACATTTACCTTTAATTTTATGTTAAACTGTCTCTAAAAACACATTTAGAACCACTGTCCTCATTTAGATGTGACTAGAAGGAAAACAGATTTATGCAGAATTATTCTTTCCCAGGAAATGATAGAATCTATCACAAATATATAAAATATATACAGACTACTTTTCAGTCACCTTTGTTAATTCCCCTTTTCTTCACAACTCCTTAGTAAAGTGGGCTCCAGGGCTTAATTCTAAAGGTACTTCATTTCCCAGTCTATACTCACTTCCTTAATGATCTCATCTAGTCTCAGGGATTTATACATAATCCATATGTTCATGACTCAAATTTCCGTTTCTAGCTGGGACCTCACTCCTGAATCCTACACTTGTATATCTAACTGGCTGCTTGATATCTCCACGTCAACATCTAATGTAACATGACCAAACCTAAACTCCTGATTTCTCTTCCCTTTCCCATCTGACCAGCTAGCTATTCCTGTAGTTATCTCCTTCCTGGAAAATGGCTTTTCCATTGTTCCATTCCTCAGGCCAAACAACTTGTTATCCTTGACTTTCTCATTCATATCTATCACCCAATCTATTTACAGTATCAGGTATACTTTAAAAATATATCTAGTTTTTAACTGTAATCCCCATGTAATCCAAAAGATAGTATCTAAAAAATATGCACAAAAAGAAATGAGAAGGGAATCAAAATAGTATACTACAAAAAAATCAAACTCAAAAGAAAGTAGTAATGTAAGACATGAGAAACAAAAAAGATGCAAGACGTACAGAAAACAAATAGCAAAATGGCAGAAGTCAGTCATTTCTTATTAGTAATTACTTTAAATGGCAATGGTTTAAATTCCCCAATCAAAAGGCAGAGATTTGCAGAAAGGATAAGAATACATGACTCAACTATATGCTGCCTAAAGAGACTCACTTTAGATCTAGAGACACAAATAAGTTGAAAGTGAACAAATGAGAAAACATATTCCATGCAAATAGTAACCAAAAAAGAGCTAGATGGCTACACAAATATCAGACAAAATAGACTTTAAGCTAAAAACAGTTACAAAAGACAAAGAAGGACAGTATATATTGATAAAAGGGTTTATTCATTAAGATGATATAACAATTATAAACATACATGCACCAAACAATAAAGCCTCAAAACAAATGAAGCAAACCTTGACATAATTGAAGAGAGAAATAGTTCTACAAGACAGTCTCATCAACATTGAAAACCTGCTCTTCCACACAGCCCTTTCCCTATATAACACTTCGCAGACATTTAAAAAGTTCTCCTGCAGCTTCTTGATTGTGCCTCAAGTTTCCTGCAAGTTGAACATTTTTCATGCTGCATTGCCTTTGAAAAGTACAAGCCAGCCAGCACTACCCAAGACAAGTTTAACACTTTCCTTACTCCGGGTAACATGACTTTAAATTTCCTTGGCTTTCAGCCTCACAACAATGCTGTCCACTATGCTTTCTTTTTTTAAAATTGGTTGTCCTCTCATGAATCCACAAATTCAGCCACTTTTCCATAGTTCATCACAACTACAGATACTACTTAGGCACTTTCTAGGGTGGTCTTACATACAAATGGGTGAATTTATTTCCTCTTCCTTTTTTTGGATGTGCTGTATTGTTAATTCATTAACATTGAACTAATGGCCAACAGAACTATAACTGATGCCTCAATGAATCTTACCTAACACATGTATATTTTCTTTGTAAAGCATATCACAGTCCTCTCATGCTTAGGAACACCAGACATCACCGCTGCACTGTGCATGGGACCATTTTAAACAGTGCAACAACCAAGAGAAAGCACAAAAATGTGAAAAAATAGCACTAAATAGACTCAAAAAGGATTCTTGTTTACAGTATAACAGCTGAAACAAGAAAGCAGAGCATCGTCTGGTCTAACCTCAGCTGGGAATATGTACACCAGCTGGCTCAAATTTTTAGCCACTCTTCACATGTCTGTGAATGTACTGATTTTTGGGTTATAAATAAATTCTAGTGAGTAGGTAAAGTTACAAATATGACTTCCATGAATAATAAGGATCAACTGTATGTAGAAATTAACTACTCTTAAATAACCATGGGCCAAAGAAGAAATCACAAGAGAAATTGTAAAATACTTACAAACAAATAAAAACAAAAACACAACATACTAACAATTACGTAATGCAGTGAAAGCAGCACTCAGAGGGAAATATACAGCAATAGAGGCCTACATTAGAAAGAAGAAACGAATCAACCACAACTCCACACTTAAGGACTAGAAAAAGAGGAGCAAACTAAATGCAAAGCTAGCAGCAGCAGGGAAATAATAAAATAATTAAAGTGGAGAAAAATGAAATAGAGAATAGAAAAACAATAAAGAGAATCAACAAAACCAAAAATTGTTTCTTTGAAAAGATCAATGAAATTGACAAACCTTTAGCCTTGCTGACAAAGCAAACAAAGCAAGCTTGGAAGATTCAATAACTAAAATCAGAAATGAAAGTGAATACTACTAGTGATCTTACAGAAATTAAAAAGATTATAAGAGAAAGCTAAGAACAACTGTATCCCAACAAATTAGATAACCTAGATGAAATGGGCAAATTCCTAGAAACACACAAATTACCAAAACTGACTCAAGAAGAAGTATAGGGCTGGCCCCAGGGCTGAGTGGTTAAGTTCTCACGCTCTGCTTCAGTGGCCCAGAGTTCGGATCCTGGCCATGGACATGGCACCACTCGTTAGGCCACGTTGAGGCAGTGTCCCACATGCCACAACTAGAAGGACCCACTGCTAACATATACAACTATGTACTGGGGGGATTTGGGGAGAAAAAAAAAAGCAGGGAAAAAAAAAAAGAAGATTGGCAACAGTTGTTAGTTCAGGTGCCAATCTTTGAAAAAGAAATATAAAGTCTAAACAGACTTATACAAGGGCAAAAGGGGTGACAGGGCACATGTGCACGGTGATAGGTAGTAATTAGTCTTTGGGTGGTGAACATGATGTAGGCTACAGAGAAATGTACACTTGAAATTTATATAATGTTATAAACAAATGTTACTTCAATAAAAAAAAACAAAAGAGAGAGAGAAGTCTAATGCCTGAGTGGGACCAAACCAAGAACTGTGGTTTCATCAACATTGGCTTGGGCCATCTGCACTAACTGGACCTGACTTCATTTTGAATAAAAAGATGCAAACAGTTTTATACTAAAAAATATAAAAATAAAAAAATAGATTTATAACAAGCAAAGAAATTGAATCAGTAATCAAAAACCTCCAAACAAAGAAAAGCTCAGGGCCAGATGGTTTCACTGGTGAATTCCATCAAACATTTAAAGAAGATTTAATATCAATCTTTCTCCAGCTCTTCCAAAAAAACAGAAGGGGAGGGAACACTTCCTGACTCATTCTATGAGGCCATTACTACCCTGATAGCAAAACCAGACAAAGACACCACCAGACAAGAAAACTGTAGACCAATATCCCCTGTGAATACTGATACAAGAATCTTCTACAAAGTATTAGCAAAGCAAATCAAACAGTACATTAAACGTATTATACATCTTGGGGCCAGCCCGTGGCATAGTGGTTAAGTTCCTGCACTCCGCTTCAGCAGCTCGGGGTTCATGGGTTTGGATCCTGGGCATGGACATACACACCACTCCTCGAGCCATGCTGTGGTGGCATCCCACATACAAAATAGAGGAAGACTGGCACAGATGTTAGCTCAGGGCCAATCTTCCTCACATACACACACACACAAAAATCCCCACGACCAAGAGGGATTTATCCCAGAAATGCAAGAGTAGTTCAACAAAGGAAAATCAATCAATTTAATACCCCACATTAATAGAATAAAGTAAAAAAAAATACACAATTATCTCAATTGATGCAGAGAAAGCATTTGACAAAATGCAACACTCCTTCATAATAAAAGCACTCGAAAAACTAGGAATAGAAGGAAACTTCCTTAACATGATAAAGGGCATTTATGAAATATCTACAGATAATATTCTAATCAATGGTGAAAGACTGAAAGACTTCCTCCCAAGATGAGGAACAACACAAGGATGTCCACCTCTGACCACTGCTATCTAACATTATATTCTAAGATCTAGCCAGAGCAATTAGGCAATAAAAAGAAATAAAAGACATCTAAATTGGAAAAGAAGTAAAACTATCTCTATTCACAGATGACATGATCTTAAAAACAGAAAATCTCAAAGAATCCACAGAAACCTACTAGAGTTAACAAATGAATTCAGCGAAGTTACAGGGTACAAATAAAGATAAAAAAACAGTTGTGTTTCTATACACCAGAAATGAACAATCTGAAATAAAGAAAACAATTCAATTTACAATAGCATCCAAAAGAATAAAATACCTAGGAATAAATTTAGCCAAGTAAGTAAAAGACTGGTACACTTAAAACTACAAAATATTACTGAAAGAAATTAAAGACCCTTATCTTTCACATAGAATATATTTATGTAATATGACATATTTTATATATATTCTATATGTACATATATATTACATATACTTAAAATAATATTATTTATTTTAATTATTATCTATCTCTTCCTCAAGAATGTAAGTTCTATGGGGGCAGGAACCTCAGTCTCTTCTGTTCACTGCTGTATTACCAGTGACTACAACAGTGTCTGCACATAGTAGGCAGTCAATAAATACTTGTTGAATGAAGTAAACATAAGCCTTCAGCCACTAAGGATATTAGTCTTACAGTATCACATTATGATAATGTGAGGTTAAAAGCCATAAGCATCTTTCAGTTCCTGGCCTCAAACCCAGGCTGTATTAACCTTTAGTTCTAAGAGCATCTCTGGAATCCACCATAAAATGCAATCTGAATATCATTTTGAGTAAACTTAGGAAAGAGAATTTTCAATGCTTGTTTTAGAATAAACATTATTAGGTAAAGATTCTGTAGCTTTTTGAAACTAATTTACATTTTCTAAAACAAAGTAACCCAAGTTGCATACAAATTAAAAAAAATGTTATAAAATAGCACATGATAAACTATATTTTCTATACTAAAAGCAAAAACAAACAAACCAAAAAACTTAATCACAATAATATGTTTTCCTTCATGGTACTTTCCACAGTAACACAGAATAATTCATGGGTTTAAATACGTAAAACAAAAACTAACCCATACACAGTCAATGTGTACATTAATGATAAAAATGTAAATTAAAACATTTTCAACCCAGTCTATTGTTTTGACGTATTCACATCTGCTGTTACTGTTTCTCTTTTGAACTCTTACATCACAGAGTATCAATTTGGTAACAGAACTCATCATGTAAATATTAATTATAATTTTAAATATATTTTACATTACAAACCACAATAAGGAAAGACTACCAGACTAGGTGATGTAGCCTTATGTTAATTGGGATCTACTTCCCAATTCCTATAATAGGGAAGGGATTTGTGAGGAAAGAGAAGGGCTACATATTATAGCTTGTATCATTTTAGAGCTGCAGACAGACCACAGCTTTCCAGATAGTTAAGATGAACAAGAAATTCCTGATTCCCTCTGCAGAAACCACACTAGAAACAATAGAAACAGAAACCACACTAGAAACAATAGAAACAGTAAATCCAGTCTTCCGGGCAATTTCCAATTCATTAATTCATCCCAATTCCAACCTTTCAAAGAACCTTTTATCACAATTATATTGTTTCTTGGATAATCTAGCCCTACTTGCTACAAGGCCTCAGAAAACCTCTCCAGTGTCTAGTGTGGATTCTGTGGAGATTTGTTTTTTAAAAATCCCTACTCAAATCTCCAGTGTTGGGAGCAAATCTAGTCTGGGGTGACAAGAGCACTTCTGGAGCTGCCTCAGCACTTGGGAGAGTAAGTGGAGTAGGGTTAATTAAGTACGGAAATTTTCAAAATGCAAAAGGCATTATAATAGAAAATTCAATTTCTATCTTTTCTACATTGGCAAATTGAGCAATTTTATAAGAGCTCTACTTTCTTTTTGAAAAAGTCAGAATTAGGAGGACTAGGAAGGGCTACCTCTTCCCGCTTTCCTCTGCCCTAGCAACGTAAGCGATCCTTCTCTCAGTGACACATATCTGTCCTATGCGCCGTCCTCCACTGTACTCTCACTGTCTACCTCTATTCCTAGCAAAGCCATTCCTTTATGTCTGACCAACAAACTGGCTGGATTTTTTAAAGCCAAAATTCAATTCTAGGCGATGTTAGAAGAAATGAACATGGATCTGTTCTTTACTGAACTGTTAATAGATTCAATAATCTTATTTAACACACAATTTACTACGTACCAGGCACTATTCTAAGAGCTTTACAAATATTAACTCGTTTAATCATCAGAACAACCCTATGGGGTAGGTATTCTAATTTAAATGAAACTGAGGCACAGAGAGGCCTAAGATCAAACAGGTATTAAGTTTCAGAGCTGAGAATTAAATATTGGAAGTCTGAGTCTGAGCTCTTAACCACTATACTAAGCTGCTGTCCATATATAAAGTGTGTTAATTAATTCCTTATATCCCTAGATCAAGCAAATTATCACTCAGATATTTTTTATTTAGGTTTTCCTTAGAATGGAGGTTAGGTATAAATTTCACTTACTTAGAGGTAGAAGGGATCTTAAAGATACTAATTCCACTCCCCTCTCTTCACAGATAAAGAAATAGACCCAAGGATGCTAAATAACACTTAGTAGGGGGCCAGCCCACCGCCGAGTGGTTAAGTTCACAAGCTCCGCTCCGGTGTTCCAGGGTTTCACAGTTCAGATCCTGGGCGCGGACCTACACACTGCTCATCAAGCCATGCTGAGGTGGCATCCCACATAGCACAACCAAAAGGGCCTGCAACTAGCATATGCAACTATGTACTGGGGGGCTTTGGGGGGAAGAAAAACACACACACACACAAAAAGATTGGCAACAGATGTTAGCTCAGATGTCAATCTTAACTTAAAAAAAAGCATCAAACGCTTAGCAGTATCTTCTAGTAACCTATTCTGATGCCTCTTCCAATTTACCATGCTTGTTACTTTACACTGCTATCACTACAAAAATAGGTAATAATTTTAAGTTTGCTAGCAGTTCCTAGTTTCTATTTTCTTTTTCCTAGAGAATGTTGAGCTTTATTTGAATTTATGTATTTCCACTAATAAGAAGGTTTTTACTTAAATCCTTAGATCTTAAAAAAGATGAAAGAAAAATTTACAAGTCTTTCACATTATTTTCAAATTAGTAAAAATTTACCAAACTCAAAACAGATCACAAGACCTCCTAGATGCTTTTAATTTCATACCACTATCTAATCTATTCATTGCACATCCTATTACAGGAACACTTATTTAAACATTTCCTTCAGTTATTCTACCAAACGGTTTTTTTCTTACCGATATGCTTTCCTTAACTCTTTATCACACATAATCAGAATTATTTTTTATATTATGGCATTTTCCGTTCACATTCATTGAAGTAAGTAAAAGAAGTCAATAGAATGATTTGCAATTAAAGCAACTACAAAAACTCTTTATAGAATCTAAAATTTTCAGAGTGACTTAAATACGGGAAAAATGCAGGCACTAGAAAAAAACTGTATTTTGAATTCAAGGAACAGTGTAAACAACAAATGACAAAGATAACACATTAATGATATATCTGCTTTGTTCTCACATACTGCTAGTGGAATGAAAACTGATGCACCTTTTCTGGAAAGTATTCTGTCAAAACATAAAAGAGCTCTAAAAGTCATTTACATTGACCCAATAATCTCTCCCCTAGAATTTTATAGTAACAACATAGAAATGTGGGCAAGGACTCATAAATAAAAATGCCTATCATAAAATTATATATACCACATGGGGGCTGGTCTGTTGGTGTAGTGGTTAAGTTCACACACTCCACTTCAGTGGCCCAAGGTTCATGGGTTTGGATCCCAGGTGTGCATCTACACAGTGCTCATCAAGCCATGCTGTGGCAGGGTCCCACATACAAAGTAGAGAAAGACTGTCATAGATGTTAGCTCAGCAACAATCTTCTTCAAGCAAAAAAAGGAGGAAGATGGGCAAGATGTTAGCTCAGGGACAATCTTCCTCATCGAAAAAAAATGTATATATGTGTATATATATATATATACACACACACACATACATATATACATACACCACAAAACAACGAATAAATCAATATTTATTGATTATATTTGGATTTTTGGAGCTACACAGACCTGGCTCTAGCCATTTACACTACATATATTTATTAGGACTCTAAAAAGGTGAATAACAGAAATCAACTAAAATTTGAGATTAAAAAAAGAGATGTATTATAAGGATACAGAGTATCTCACAGAACCCTAAGGCAGAAAAGAGGCTGAGCTTAAAGAAGAAACTGGACTATAAACTCAACAGTCACAGGACCATCTCTTCACTTTACATATCTGCTTCATTCTTTTTCTGGAGACCAGCTTCTCTGCTCTTCAGTCCACACGGTAGATGAAAGTTTCTGAATTTACTTCTTCATTGAGGAAACCTGCCCAAACCCAGTACCTGTTTTCAATTCCTGATGGACAAGATCATGTAGAGAAAATGCGGCTGCCTAAGGCGAGGGAGCTTTTAGAGGGTTGCGGCTAGCAGACTTCCCATAAAGGGGCCCACTTCCTCAGGTGTGGGGCCATGGGCTAGTTTTAATCTCTTTGCATCGCAGTGTCCTCATCTATAAATGGAGCTAATAATATCTACAGTAAGGAGAACCCTGTAGTATAAAAACTGTTTTGCATGAATATGAAAATATTTCACTCATTAAGAACTTTTTCTAGGAATTTTTACTTCTAGGAAAATTTATGACACAATGTATTAGAGTTCTCCAGGGAAACACAACCAAGAGATGTATATATGTACATATAAAGAGAGGTTCAGGGGCTGGCCCAGTGGCACAGCAGTTAAGCTCGCACGTTCTGCTTCGGCAGCCTGGGGTTCGCTGGTTTAGATCCTGGTGAGGACCTATGCACTGCTTGGCAAGCCATGCTGTGGCAGGCGTCCCACATATAAAGTAGAGGAAACGGGCAGGGAGGTTAGCTCAAGGCCAGTCTTCCTCAGCAAAAAGAGGAGGATTGGCAGCAGATGTTAGCTCAGGGCTAATCTTCCTCCAAAAAAAAAAAAAAAAAAAAGAGAGAGATTCATTGTAAGGAACTGGTTTTATTATTGGATTTATTTTAAGGATGTTGAGGCTGACAAGCCCAATATCTGCATGTAGACCCGCAGGCTGGAGACCCTGTTGGAAGAGTTGATGTTGAAGCTCAAGTCCAAATGCAGTCTGCCAGAAGAATACCTTCTTCCTTGGGGGAGGACTACTTTTTTTCTCTTAAGGCCTTCAACTGATCAGATAAAGCTCCACCCACATTATGGAAGGTAACCTACTTAACTCAAAGTCTCCTCATTTAAATGTTGATGTCATCTAAAAAATACCTCTAAAGAAACGTCTAGAATACTATCTGACCAAAAATCTGGGTACCATGGCCTAGCCAAGTTGACACACAAAATTAACCACAATTTTAAATTTAAAATAAACATAAATTTAAATTTAAAATAACACATAATATTAAATAAAAAAAAGAAACTCCATGTACAATATGGTCCCAATTATTTTCAAATTGTAAGGAAATACAAAAAAAAAGTTAACACTAGCTTTTTCTATTCTTTTTAATTTCTAAGTCTTCTATAAGTTTCAGTACTTATCTTGCTTGTCCTCTTAGCAGCATTTAACAGTATTAACTATTTTCCTTTTCTAGAAACACCCTCTCTCTTTCACTTCTAGTTTCCCTTTATAGTATATTCTTTTTATGATATTCTCCAATCTATACCCCTCTCTTCTGCACGCATCCATACCTAGACCCAGCAGTGTGGCCCTGGAGACAGGCTCATACTTGTGATCCTGCTCTCTGACCACAGCTACTGGAGCAGGCGTGGACACTTGGCCCTGGGGAAGCAAATCTATTGGCTGGGCTTTTAACCAGTTAGATTCCTTTTTCTGATAGTAATTTGAAAGAAAGTCAGTCAGTCAGTCTCTGTGGTATGCTTGAATTTGGAAACGATATAGAACTAGGGGCAAGGCAGAGACACACAAGCCACAGTAGAGAGAGAGAAGCAGCAGAAATGAGAGTCCATGCAACCTCAAAGAAACAAAGATGGACAACGTGCCTTTAGTTCTGAGAGCCTTCCAGAGCCTGTCTCCACTCCCTCAGGAGGCCTCACAGCTCTCTCTTGTCCTTGACTTCCATGAGATACCTGCTCTAGTTTTCAAATAAATTTCCTTTTTTTTTTTTTTTTTGGCTTAAGCTAGTTCAAATGGGCTACTAGAACTCCCCCCAACCCTGGCCCCCCCTCGACACAGCCTTAGTCAGACAATCCCTGAGATAGCCTCTTACCTCTTAAATTGCTACTTGTCAGATTCTGTTTCAGGTTCTTTGTACTCTATCAATTCCTTAAATATTGATGTCTTTAAAGGTTTTTCCTAGCTCCTCTGTTCTTCTCACTGTGTGTACTCTCCCAAGGCAATATCATCCACTCTTATCACTGCATTCTGTATGTATATACTCATGTCACCAAACCTGTCCAGGTCTTTTATGTCTAGAACTGCCTCCCAGATAGTTCCAGATGGCTGTCTTACAGACACCTCAAACTCAACATACCTACAGAATTCATCTCCTCAGTGTTCCTGCTCTCCTGCTTCTTTCCCCAAATCTGACCTGCTTTCAATATTTTGTCTCTACAAATTAAACTACTATTTCTCAGCTTTCCAAATACAAAATCTGGGAATAATCTTTTACTCCTGTTTTTCCTCTTTACTGCCATACCCAATTAATCACCACGTCATCTAAATTCTACCTCTTACTATCTCTCAAATTTATCCATTTCTCTCTCTTGCCACTAACACTATCTAGGTTAAGGGCCAGCAAGTTTTTCTGTAAAGAGCCAAACAGTAACCATCTTGGGCTATGTGGACTAAATCATCAAGGTCACAATTACTCAACTCTCCTGCTGCAGCACAAAAGCACCACAGACAATATATAAATGAATGAACGTGGCTGGGCTCCAATAAAGCTTTATGTACAGCCACTAAACTTTTAGTTTTTACACATATCATAAAATATCATTCTTCTCTTGACTTTTTAAAATTATTTAGGGCCGGCCCCGTGGCCGAGTAGTTAAGTTCGCATGCTCCGCTTCAGCGGCCCAGGGTTTCACCAGTTCGGATCCCGGGCGCCGACATGGCACTGCTCATCAGGCCACGCTGAGGCAGCATCCCACATGCCACAACTAGAAGGACGCACAACTAAGAATATACAACTATGTACCGGGGGCCTTTGGGGAGAAAAATGAAAAACGAAAAAAATTTTTAAAAAAATAATAAATAAAATAAAATAATTTAAAAATGTAAAAACCATTCAAGGTTCAGAGGTCAAATAAAATCAGGCGGCAGGCCATTGTTTGCAGTCTCCTGATCTGGGTCCCCATCGTCTCTCCCTGCTTCCAATCGTGCTTCTCTCTAGCGCGTTTGCCATACTATAGACACAAGAGTCTTCCTAAAACATCAATCTAATTTCCTCAAGGAAATAAATCGTTTTGTTTTATTCACCCTGATATTTGTAGCGCTTATGGTATTGCCTAATATTTATTAGAAATGAAAAGATTATATTTGTGGGACTGAACGTCATTACCTTGATTAAAGCTTTTTAGCCAACAATAAAAAATGTATAATTGCAACAAAAGAAATATATCTATTATTCTTAGTTGATGTGATTTTCTCTATAGAGAACAGATGAGAATATATATCCAAATTATTGAATTAATGGAGAGTTGAGCAAGAGTGTTATATATGTAATTAATGCATAAAAATCAAGAGCACTTCTAGGGGACAGCCCAGTGGTGCAGAGGTTAAGTTCGTGCGTTCCACTTCGGCGGCCCAGGGTTCACCAGTTGGGATCCCGGGTCTGGACACGGCACTACTCATCAAGCCATGCTGTGGCAGGTGTCCCACATATAAAGTACAGGAAGACAGGCAGGGATGTTAGCTCAGGGCCAGTCTTCCTTAGCAAAAAGAGGAGGATTGGCAGCAGATGTTAGCTCAGGGCTAATCTTCCTCAAAAAAAAAAAAAAAAAATCAAGTGCACTTTTATATTCCAGCCACAAAAAATCAGAATATTTGAATTTTAACAAGATATCATTTACAGCAGTAACAAAAAATATAAAGTAAAGCTAGAACAAATAAATCTAACAAAAGATATGGTTGACTTCTATGGAAAAAATTATAAAACTTCATTGAAATACATTTAGGAAAACCAAAATAAATAAGATTCACCATATCCACAGATAAAATGATTCAATACTGTAAGGCTATCAATTCTCTCCACATTATATATTCACTGCAATTTCAATAAAAGCGCAGATAGGGTTTTTTATGGCATTTAAAGAGCTGATTCTAAAATGTATATTGAAAGCAAACAGTCACGGGGCCAGCTCAGTGGCAGAGTGGTTGGGTTCGCATGCTCCTCTTCAGCGGCCGAGAGTATTGCTGGTTAAGATCCTGGGTGTGGACATGGCACCACTCATCAGGCCATGCTGAGGGGGCATCCCACACAGCACAACTAGGGACACTCACAACTAGAATATACAACTACGTACTGGGGGGCTTTGGGGAGAAAAGGAGGAAAAAAAAAGATTGGCAACAGATGTTAGCTCAGGTGCCACTCTAAAAAAAAAAAAAAAAAGGAAGCAAATAGTCAAAAACAGCCAAGACAATCTTGAATATTGTAGAGAACTTTCATAAACAGATATCAAGACTTACTCTAAAGCAATTAAGATAATGATATTATCTTATTATATTGATATTATATTGATAATATTATAATCATAAGTGGCATTACAGATAACTGGAAAAAAAAGGATAAACTATTCAAAAACGGTACTAGGTCAATTAATTATCTATTTCAAAAAAATTACATCAGATCCATACTTCACAACATATACAAAACCAACTGAAGGTGGATTAAAGACTTTAATTTGCAAGTACGTTTATCTTTCCAATAAAAAAATAGCAAAAGAATTTTTCTTTTAGAACTAAAAATCTAAAGTACATATAGAAAAATAAACATGTAAAAACAGCAAGAATAATTCTGAAAAAATATTGCATTTGTAAAGCTACAATAAATATAATAGTAGAGAACTGGCACACAAATATCACATATATCAATTTTAAATTAAAAATATGGATATATACTTAGTATATGATAAAAGTGACAGTTCAAGTCAGTAGGGAAAAAAGGATTATTCCATAAAGACACTGTTGGGAAATATGAAGTTGTATTCCTTCCTCAAAGCAAGAGATGGTTCAAAAATTTAAGCATAAAAAATAAATCATAAAGTACTAAAAGAAACCATGGTAGAAGGTGATTCTAAATATTTCATGAAACCCAAAAACCATGAAATAAGAGATTGATACATAAAAAGGAAAAACTTCTGCTTGGAAAAAACCCACAAAGTCAGAAGAGAGGTAACAATTTAGGAAAATATATTTCCAAATCACACCACAGACAAAAGGCTAATTATACCACAATACAAAGCGCTTCAAAAACCAATAAATTGCTCAAGAGAAACAAAAACATACATGTCCATACACTTATATGAAAATATCCATAGCAACATTATTCAAAATAACCAAAAAGTGAACCCAAATATCCATCAGCAGATGAAAGAATAAAGAAAATGCAGTATATCCATCCAAGGAAATATTACTCAGCAATAAAAAAGAATGAGGTATTGACACATGCTATAATATGGATGAAGTGTGAAACATAACGCTAAGTGAAAGAAGCCAGTTACAACAGACTACATATTGTATGCTTCCATTTATATGAAAAGTCCACAGTAGGCAAATCTATAGAGATACAAACTGGATTTCTTACCTAGGGATTGAGGGGGGATGCAAAGTGATTACTATAGGTATGGGATTTCTTGTGGGGGTGAGGAAAATGTTCTAAAGTTGACTGTGGTGATGGCTGCACAATTCTATGAATATACTGAAAGCCACTGAATTGTATATTTTAAATGGATGAATTGTATGGTATATGAATTACATCTCAATAGCTGTTATATATTAAAAAACAAAAAACATAAGTGGAGGTGAGAAGATTTCTGCATCGGCTCATAAATGATTAACTGTTTTAAGAATAGCCATTCTACTGTAAACAACCAGAAAACTAGACAAACTACATGAACAACTGTCTTCAGACACCGGAAAACAAGCAGCACAGGGCTGTGATTCATGAGAAGAGGGAAACAAATGAGATAAGCCCTAGCTTGCTGCTGGAGGCAGTTTCCAGGCTGCAGCATGGGAGGAGAAACCAAAACAAAGTCCAGCAGTCTCACTAAGTTAAGGCGAGAGAGAATGAAGCTCCCAGAGGCCAAAGCAGCTATCAGTTGTGGGACAGAGTACTGGAGAGAGCAATCTGCAAAGAGAATGAGCCCTGGAGGTCTGCAGAGGGGTCTCTGCAAATCTTTGGCTGAGTCCAAATCTGTGCATGCAGGGGGCGAAAGTCCACCAGGCTGGGGAAAAACAACCAAAAAGTAGTAGGCCAAACCATTCTCCAAGCTCACGTAGGCCTGGAATCGTTTTTCCACAAGCAGAGTGCTGAGGGCATTGGCTAGAGTCTTTAGAAGGTTACCACCTTAGTAGTGAGGCTGTTAGCTCCAGACTGTGGTTATTCTGGACCCATCCTAAGCCTAAAAAGATTAAACTGACAAGCAATTTAACCGGACACCAGAACAAAGTCCAACAGTACTTAAAGGAATACAACAAAATCTAAAACTCCATAAAAATTACCAAGGAAAGAAGCAGGAGAATACGATCCATAATCAGGAGAAATATTAGAATCACACAAAGACAACAGAGATGATGGGAATAAGGACCTTGAAATAGCTATTAAAATCTTATAAACATATTCAAGGATGTAAAGTAAAACAGAAATATAACGAGTGGAGAAATGTTAGATTAAAAAGAGACCCAATTAGAACTTGTAGCTATAAAACACACAGTATATGAAATTATATTCCATCCTACTTGATGAGTTTACCCAAAAATTAGACATTGCAGAAGAAAAGATCAGTAAACTTGAAGTCATAGCAACAGAAACTATCCAAATTGAAGCACAGAGAGCAAAAACACTGCCATCATCATCATCATCATCATCATCATCACCATCAGAGTATCAGTGATCTGTGAGTGACCAAGATTAAACAGTCTAATTCCAACACAGGAGATTGAAGCTCCAGAAAGAGAGGGTGTGGGAGAAGAGGGGGAAAAAATACTTCTAGAAATAAGGCTGGAACATTATACAAAAATAATAAGAATGTGTTGTGAGTTTTATCACATATGTACATCTAAAATGTATGACAACAATAATACAAAAGAGGGGAGAGGGAAAAATGGAAGTATACTGTTGCAAGGGTCTTATGTTATACCTGAAGTGGTATAACATTTGAAGGTAGAGCAATTACTAGGAAACAAAACAAGGAGCTGGCCCAGTGGTGTAGTGCTTAAGTCTGGTGTGCTCTGCTTTGGCGGCCTGGGTTCACAGGTTTGGATGCCATGTGTGGCCATACACCACTCATGGTAGCCATGCTGTGGCAGCAACCCGTACACAAAATAGAGGAAGGCTGACACAGATGTTAGCTCAGGGCTAACCTTCATCAGGCAAAAAGAGAGGAAGATGGGTAAAAGATGTTAGCTTAGAGCAAATCTTCCTCACACACACAAAAAGAGAAAAGCTTCAATAAAAACAAAACCAAAACAGTTACAGTTAAAAAAAAATTAGTAAGTAAAATACTCCAAATATAACAGAAAAAAATAGAGACAGGCTTTGAATAGGCAGTACTGGAATGACCAACTTATTAAATAAACTATGCTATACTAATATATTGGAACATCATGCAGATATGAAAAACTTAGATAGCTCTCTCTACATATAATATGGAAGTGCTAATATGGAGAGGCAATATAAAACAGTAGTATACAGTAATGTCATTTTGCAGCCAAACTGCTTGGGTTTGAAACTAGGCTGTTACGTACCTGCTGAGTCATCTTGGGCAAGTTTCTTAACCTCTCTCTGCCTCAGTTTATTCTTATGCAAACCAGTGTTAATATTTATAGGATTTTATGGGGATTAAAAGAGTTAAGTCATACAAAGGAGCCAAGAACATACAATGGAGAGAGTCTCTTCAATAAATGGTATTGGGAAAACTGGACAGCCACGTGCAAAAGAATGAAACTAGACCACTATCTTATACCACATACAAAAATTAACTCAAAATGGATTAAAGATTTGAATGTAAGACCTGAAACCATAAAACTCCTAGAAGAAAACACAGGCAGTACGCTCTTTGACACTGATCTTAGCAACATCTTTTTGGGTGTCTCCCCTCAGGCAAGGGAAACAAATGAGACTACATCAAACTAAAAAGCTTCTGCACAGCAAAGAAAACCATCAACAAAATGAAGAGCAATCTACCAAATGAGAGAAGATATTTGCAAGTCATATAGCAGATAAGGGGTTACTATCCAAAATACATAAAGTACTCATACAATGTAACAACAACAAAAAACCAAACAATCCTGTGGCTGGCCACAAGGCCGAGTGGTTAAGTTCGCGAGCTCCGCTTCAGCGGCCCAGGGTTTCGCCAGTTTGGATCCTGGGCGTGGACATGGCGCCACTCATCAGGCCATGTTGAGGCGGCATCCCACATGCCACAACTAGAAGGACCCACAACTAAAAAATATACAACTATGTACTGGGGGTATTGGGGAAGAAAAAGCAAAAAAAAAAAAAAAAAAAAAAAAAAGACTGGAAACAGTTGTTAGCTCAGGTGCCAATCTTAATTTAAAAAAATCCCATTAAAAATTAGTAGAGGATCTGCACAGATATTTTTCCAAAGGAGACATACAGATGGCCCATAGGCACGTGAAAAGATCTTCAACATCACTAATTATTAGTGAAATGCAAATCAAAACCACAATGAGACACTTCATGCCAGAATGGCTACTATCATAAAGACAAGAAATAACAAGTGGTGGAGAGGATATAGAGAAAAGCGAACACTCATATCCTGTTGGTGGGAATGTAAATATGGAAAATAGTATGGAGATTTCTCAAAAATTGCAAACAGAACTACCATATGATCCAGCTATTCCACTTACTTATCCACAGAATACGAAAACACTAATTCGAAAAGATACAGGCACCACTATGTTCACTGCAGTATTATTCACAACAGCCAAGATATGGAAACAACCCAAGTGCCCATCGATGGGTGAATGGATAAAGAAGATGTAGTATATATACACAAAAGATTACTACTCAGCCACAAAAAAGATGAAATCCTGCCATTTGCAACAACACAGATGGACCTTGAGGGTATTATGCTCAGTGAAATAAATCAGACAAAGAAAAATACTATGTGATTTCACTCCTATATGGAATATAAAAAAACCCAAAATAAATGAACAAACAAAACAAAAACACGCACATAGATACAGAGAACAGATTGGTGGTTACCAGAGGGGAAGGTTGGGAGGGTGAAATAGGTAAAGGGGGTCAACTGTATGGTGATGGATGGAAACCAGATTTTGGTGATGAACACACTGTAGTGTAGACAGAAGTCAAATTATAATGTACACATGAAATTTATGTAATGTTATCAACCAACGTTAGCTCAATAAAAAAAAGACACTGGTTAAATTATGGTACATTCGCACAATGGTAAAAAGAATGGGAGGCTCTTTAAGGCACTGATACAGAGAGATCTCCAGAATATACTGTTAGGTGAAAAAAGCAAGGTGCAGAACTGTGTGCATAACATGCTGCCACTTGTTCTGTTTTGCCTTTTTTTTTTTTTTTTAAGATTTTATTTTTTTCCTTTTTCTCCCCTAAGCCCCCCGGTACATAGTTGTATATTCTTCGTGTGGGTCCTTACCTAGTTGTATATTCTTCGTTGTGGGTCCTTCTAGTTGTGGTATGTGGGACGCTGCCTCAGCGTGGTTTGATGAGCAGTGCCATGCCCGCGCCCAGGATCTGAACCAACGAAACGCTGGGCCGCCTGCAGCAGAGTGCACAAACTTAACCACTCGGCCAAGGGGCCAGCCCCTGTTTTGCCTTGTTTTAATTGAGGCAACAGTGGTTTATAACACTATATAAATTTCAGATGTATATCACTATATTTTGATTTCTGTGTAGACTACATCATGTTCACCACCCAAAGATTAATTACGATCCGTCACATGTGCCCTATCACCCCTTCTGCCCACCTCTCTCCCCGCTTCCTCTCTGGTAACCACCAATCTAATCTCTGTATCTATGTGCTTGTTTGTTGTTGTAGTTGCTGTTGTTGCTTTTTGTTGAGGAAGATTAGCCCTGAGCTAACATCTGTGCCAATCTTCCTCTACTTTACATGTCAGTCGCTGCCACAGCATGGTTGGCACATGGTCTAGGTACGTGCCCAGGATCCAAACCTGCAAACCTGGGCAGCCACAGTGGTGTGCAGTGAACTTTTAACCACTACGCCACAGGACTAGGGCCCTGTTGTTGTTTTTTATCTTCCAGAGATGAGTGAAATCATACAGTATTTGGCTTGGCTTTCTCCATCTGACTTACTTTGCTTAGCATAATGCTCTCATGGTCCATCTACGTTGTCACAAGTGGCAAGATTTCATCTTTTTTATGGCCGAGTAGTATTCCATTGTGTATATATACCACATCTTCTGTATCCATTCATCTGTTAATGAACACTTGGGTTGCTTCCAAGTCTTGGCTACTGAGAATAATGCTGTAATGAACACAGGAGTGCAAATCTTTTTCAATTAGTGTGTTTTCGTGTTCTTTGGATAAATACCCAGAAGTGAAATAGTTGGATCATATGGTAGTTCTATTCTTACTTTTTTGAGGACTCTCCATACTATTTTCCATAGTGTCTGTAACAGTTTACATCCCCAGCAGCAGCGTATGAGGGTTCCCTTTTCTCCATATCCTCTCCAACACTTGTTATTTCTTGTCTTTTTCTTTTTTTTTTTTTGCTGAGGAAGATTCACCCTGAGCTAACATCTGTTGCCAATCTTCCTCTATTTTTTGTATGTGGGCCACCACCACAGCATAGCCACTGATGAGTGGTATAGGTCCATGCCTGGGAACCAAACTGGGGCTGCCAAAGCAGAGCACGCCAAACTTGACCATCAGGCCACCAGGGCTGGCCCTATTTCTTGTCTTTTTAATAACAGTCATTCCGATAGGCATGAGGTGATATCTCATTGTAGTTTTGATGTTCATTTCCCTAATAATTAGTGATCCTGAAAATGTCTTTCCATGTGCCTGTTTGCCATCTGTATATCTTCTTTGGAAAAATGTCTGTTCAGATCCTTTGCCCACTTTTTTTTTTTTTTAAACAAAGATTGGCCCTGGGCTAACATCTGTGCCAATCTTCCTCTTTTTTTTTTCACTTGGGGAAGATTGTTGCTGAGCTAACATCTGTGCCAGTCTTCCTCTATTTTATGTGGGATACTGCCACAGCATAGCTTGAATAATGGTGCTAGGTCTGTGCCCGGGACCCGAACCTGCAAACTCCGCTTTGCCCTCTTTTTAATTGAGTTCGGCTTTTTTGTTGTTGACTTATGTGAGTTCTTTATATATTTGGATATTAACCCCTTATCAGACATATGATTTGCACCTGAAACCATAAAACTCCTAGAAGAAAACATAAGCAGTAAGTTCATCCACATAGGTCTTAGCAGTATCTTTTTGAATATCATATCTCCCCAGGCAAGGAAACAAAAGAAAAAATAAACAAACAGTTCACCAAACTAAAAAGCTTCTGCACAGCAAGGAAACCATCAAAAAAAGGAAACGACAACCTAACAATTGGGAGAAGATATTTGTTTTTTTTTTTAAGATAAAAAGAGACTATGTAGAGATAAAGTATTTGCTGAGGTTTGTATTTGCATAAAATGTCTCTGGAAGCAGAGCTTCTCACACTTTAATGTGTGTTTGAATCCCCTGGAAATGTGTTAAAATGTAGATCCTGATGCCAGCCCTGCGTTTCTAACTCCCAGCGCATGGTGATGCTTCTGATCCAGACTGCACTTTGAGAGCAGGACTTGGACACACACATGTACGCGCAAAATGTCCCCTGGGTAACTGGTGGACAGGGATGGGAGCGAAACTTTACTATATCCCTTTTTGTACCTTTGAATTTTGAACCATGTGGATGTATTATTTAGTAAAACAAAACAAAAAAGAGTTAAGTCATGTAAGGCGTTTAAAACTATCTCAAACACAAAATTAGTATTCATTAATTGTTGGGTAAAAGAAAAGGACAATCTTCACAATATATTTCCAAGTGAAAAACACAAAGTTCAGACAGTATAACGCCTTACCATTTGTGTGAAAAGTAAACTATATAAATATATATCTACAAAAGTAAAGATTATCTCTAGAAACCTAAACAAGAAACTTCTAACAATAAAGCCTTCTGTGAAAAGAGACCCTGGTAGCTGTGGAACAGAAAAAGAAGAGAAATGTACTCTCCTCTTCATATTTTTCTGTAAATACTGAATTTTCTACAATGTATTACCTATTCAAATAAATAAATAAAATTAACTTTAAATCAAGAATAATAAGCACTTATAAAATCAGGAAAAAGTGCATTTCAAACACAAGTATCATGCTAGATAAAAAGAGATCAACTAGCAAACCAATTTAATTTTCTAATAAACTGTGTTTCTTCCCAGAATTACCACAGCGATCAGTTTCCCTTGGCTCCTGAAGCCTTTTCTAGTCTTCATCATCTGCGACCTACTTTTGTAACTGACTTCTTGCCTTTCTTCCTTTTAATTTTTCATAATCTCACAGACACCTTCCTTTATTATCTACAACAAACTATATTTTCATAGAATATCTTATATGCTTTTCTTTTCCAAAGCTCTTAGTACGTGTATTGAGGTTTTTATTTATATTAGGAGGACAGGAAAAGGAAGGGTGATCAAATCGGCATTTGATTTCAGTCAACAACTTCATATAGGTTTAAAACAAATATTTGTGGATAATGCATAAAAGTTATTTTTGTATTTTAAGAACACAATCATATCTATTTCAAAAATATCTATTACTACAAAGATTCTTTAAAAATCAGAAAGTGTGATTTGAAAAGACTTTTCTGTGTAAGCTCTGGAGTCTGTTTAAATCCAGCCTCTGCCACTTACTGGCTGTGTCGCTTTGAGTAAATTACTTCCCCCTCTATCTCAGTTCCCTAATCTGTAAACTTGTATTAATAGCAGGACCAAACATTAGGATATTATAAGTGTAGACTAAATGCAGTAATAGACTTTTTTTTAAATGTCTTAATATTTAAAAATTAAGAATTTTTATTTCTGGAAAGAACATGCAAACATAAATACAAAAGAAGTGCTTTCGTTTTTATTTTATTCTTCAGAGGACTATGTTCTTAGTATCTGATGCTCCTTATTTCTTATTTTTCCCCAATTCAGGCTACAAAAAACTCCAACGAATAATATGAGAGCAATAATCATTATCCTGGCCAATGGAGTCTTAAGTTATTTAATACCCGGAGAAATGCCATAACACTTTCTTTCTTGTATTACCATAAAATAAAATTAAAAAATTCTCCCAGTATCAAATAACTACTTGAAGCCATACTGTTTCAATCTCCAATTTTGTATTATAATATGCCTTAAAAAGATTCGAAGACTGGAAATGCAAAAGAGCTGAGATAGCAATGCTGGAGAAATATAAAACATATACTGAGGATCAAAAGTTAACTTTACTGGAAGAGGTTGAAGAAAGTATATTTTTTTCCTCAAAAATCTTTGGGGAACTTAGTAAAATGCAATGCCCCTCACTTATCTAATGGATCACAACCTCTGGGAGTAAGGTGGAGAAATCTGCACTTTAACAAGCCCGCAAGTAATTTGTTTTCTACTGTCATTTTAAGAACAAGTGAGGAAAAATGAAACGGAAAGGATTAACTTCTGTTTCACCCTGTAGGAGGTGCATCTTGAGCGGATTTCAAGTAGGTACATTAAGTGGCAGAGGGATGAAGCAGCTATTACAAACCAAAGGAATGGTATGTGAGATAACTCAGTTTTCAGACATGTTTCAGCACCCTAGGCATGTAGAAGTGACCGCACCTGTCCTGATTAAACAGTAGGAGCATAGCAGATGGACAGCACAGTTAACTAAAACTGTTAGTAATTAGAAAAACATCACGCTTTCATTGTGTAATTCTTATCCCAGTTTCCAATATACATATTTTTTCATTACCCACACTGGAAACATAGCCTCCAAAGTACTACAATGCTAATGGACAGAGAAGAGGACCAAAACAACTCGAGCAAAAGGTACTTCTTCTGTTTTCCACTCATAACAAGAATTAAAAAAAGTAAAAAGGTAAAAAAGTCATTTTGGTTTTTCGTACTGGGTTATTATAGTCAAACATTTATAAACAAAGAACTTTCATACAAGGGAGCCCTTCTTTCAAAACAGCTAACTAAAAGGTAAGTAATTATTCAAATTTAGAAGTTTATTCAAATTTGGAGTGAAAAAACATAAATTTAATCTAATTTTACATTAATTCTAATGTAAATGGTCAGTTTCCATATCTGTAAAATGACAGTTTGAGATTAGGTGATTTCTAAAGTCCTGTCTAGCTCAAATTCTAAAATTCTATGATATACAAAATTCCACAAACCTTGAATTAAATAAACTGAGTTGTTCAGAAACTATAGTTAAGCTTATTCTGATAATTCAAATAACCCTGAAACGTTAGAATACTGATAGCTGCATCCCCTATAAGAGTCCAGCAGTGCTATTCTGACTTCCTGTTAGCATGTGTTCTGAATGAATGATGAGCAAAAAATAACTATTTTCTCCCACTTGGACTGCTAATATTAACAGCAAACATAGCCACTCACTGAGGAGGAGTTACAAAAGGGCCTACCGTCACAGAATCCTGAAGGTCTCACGAAAATCAGAGAAACATCATTAGCTAACCAGTAAATATCATGCCAAACATAAGTCAGTGACAACCTCAAATTCTGAACTATTTAGATTAAATAAAATTTGAGACATTTATCCATTATGCAAAACAGGCAGCACTACTTTACAATCTGAATATCGCTGTATATTCCTTTGGTTAAACAGGAAAAAAAAAAACTGTCCGCAGTACTCTTCCCTCGTAATTCTGCCCTTCTTACTGTGCACATTACATATTTTCCATGTTACTCCTAAGAGAGATGCACTGCACAGAAGTGTCTGTGGGGACAAGAGTTCATCCATACTGAAATTAAATCTGCGGTAAGTAAGCTCATCATAACGGAGTTTTACACAGAATGTGCATTTCTCAATGTAAGACGATTTTGTGCTGTACCAGAAAAAAACCTGAGCAAGTCTGATTTCTTAGATTCTCCATAATTATTACCTTTATTCTTAAATTAAGGGACTGATTTGCAGGATGAACAAATCTCCCCATAACTTAAAAGACAGCAGTCTAAGAATAAATTTTGCTTCCATATGAAAGAGAATTAGCTTGTAAACCCAGGTGACACTTACGGACCATGAAACATCGAAAAGGGGGAGGCCAAAAGAAGTAGGCAAAATATAAGACGTTTACCACTAAAATCTCACTCCTGAGTGTCAGGGTCATTCTGCTGTCATACTTACCATTTTTACAAACCCACTAGTCTGACCAAGAACCCTAATTTTAAAACCATGCATTTTTAAAGCTAATGCAAGAATAATGCTGTAGAGCTCAACAACTGATACTACAGATCAGTGATCCAGAAGATAACTGTGTCTATCAGCAAATTAGCAACCACATCCCTTAAAAACAACTCAGGCTGTGCTCCATTAACTTCTATCAAGGGTGGCTTTCCTGTAAAATTCATTACTTCATTGCCTGGAACGATTACGTTCGTTCTGGAACCACACTACACTTTCATCAACAGTGTCTCAGAGTAAAGCTAATGACTGCACCTACTCCTGAAACAGAATGTCTGGGGGGTAAGGTCAAAATGGGTCTTAGTTCCGGACAATGATCATAAAGACCCTGTAATTAGTCACAATTATATTCTGTGCATCACAAGAATGAAAACTGTTGAAAAACTCAACCGAAGCCCCAAGATCACGTATTCCTCCAAGTAGAGTGTTTCCTTCGGGTTCTAAGGAAGGCAGCACTACTAAAATATAGTGTGAGGGCAAACTCTCTAGGTTTTTCCGATCTTTTTTTTTTTTTTTAAATTTTTTAAAAACCTAGAGCGGGCCTGCTGGCAGGCATCGTGAAAGCCTCCGGAAAGGTTCGGGAGGGGAACGGCCAAATTCAAACAACTGTGAAGCGGGAGTCCGCGGACTGCACCGGGCTGAGCCGGCCGAGGGAGGGCACCTCACCTGCCAGCGGCCGTAGGTGAGCAGGACCATGGCGATGGGGATGGCGGTGCCCGACATGGCGTGGGTGGACGGCATGCTGTACTCGGAGTTGTAGAAGACCTCCAACTTCACCACGGGCGGGGAGGCGGGCCGCGGCCAGCGGATGATGTCCTTGGTGCACTGGCCCAGGTACATGACCAGCACCCAGATGACCACGAGCCTCCGGCCCACCAGGGCGTCGAGGTTCCAGATCCAGAAGGGGAAGAAGAGGATGTAAAAGAGTTCGTTGCCCAGCTCGGTGCCCAGGCAGAACAGGTAGTAGAGCGGCCAGTTGCTCACGTGGGCCAGCTCGCCCTCCTCGCCCGTCAGCGAGTTGCGGCGCAGGCCGGCCGCGCGCCGCGCCGGGGCCGGGCCCAGCTCGCTCGCCAGCGCGTTCCGCACGCCGTTGGGGGCGCCGCGGTCGCCCGGCTTGGCGGGGCACTGATTGCGGTCGCTCCCGGGCGGCTGGGGGCCTCCGGGCGCCCCCGGCTGCCGTTCCCGACGCCGGGCGTCTCCGGCGAGGGGCGCCTCCGCCTCCTCCTCAGCAGCGCTCGGGCCGGCGGCGGGGCGGCTCGGCGGCGCTTCGACCCCGCACAGCCGCTGGAAACGGGCCACTTTCTGCGGTTCCTGCAGACAGACGGCCAGCTGGGCCAGGCGCTGCCTCAGCGACATGATAACGGGACCGCGCGGCCCGCGGACCGGACGACGGCGGCGGGAGGGCGGGCCGGCTTCGAACCGGCCCCGCGCGCCCGGCCGGCGGCACCAGCAGCAGCAGCAGCGGCAGCAGTGGCGCCTCCTCGACGCGCTCGGCTCCGCGGGGTGACGGCGCCACAGGCCGCCGCGAGCCCCCGCCCGGCGCCCCTCCCTCGCCGCGCGCGCACGCCGCCCGCAGCCTCCACGCGCCGG